>NC_063048.1:37423104-37723104 GCF_018812025.1 Megalobrama amblycephala | reverse complement strand
AAAAACATTCCAGGATTTTTCTCCATATAGTGGACTTCACTGGACACCAAATGGTTGAAGGTCAAAATTACAGTTTACAGCGATTCCAGATGAGAAATAAGAGTCTTATCTAGAGAAACCATCACTCATTTTCTATTTTTTTTTTAAATTTTACGTTTTAACCATAAATGATCATCTTGAACTAGCTCTCTTCTTCTTCTTCTCTATTTGAATTCAAGCAGTGTAGACACTGCTAAGTGTATTACTGCCCTCCACAGGTCGAAGTTTGAACTAAATTGTCATATACAATATGCTAGTGCAATTATATAACAATTATTTCAAACTTTAACCTGTGGAGGGCAGTAATACACTTAGCAGTGTAATGCACTTAGCAATAGAGAAGAAGAAGAAGAGAGCTAGATCAAGATGAGCATTTATTGTTAAAACTTATATAATTTTTTATTTATTTCTTTATTTATAGAAAATGAGTGATGGTTTCTCTAGATAAGACCCTTATTCCTCGCCTGGGATCGTGTAGAACGCTTTGATACTGCAATAAAACTGTAATTTTGACCTTCAACTGTTTGGGCTCCAGTGAAGTCCACTATATGGAGAAAAATCCTGGAATGTTTCCATCAAAAACCTTAATTTGTTTTCGACTGAAGAAAGAAAGACATGAACATCTTGGATGACATGGGGGTGAGTAAATTATCAGGAAATTTTAATTTGAAAGTGAACGAATCCTTAAGGAATCACACCAACTATAAAGTACACAAGTGGTATATTTATTTCCATTGGTTTTTCTACATGAAATGACAGCAAGTTAAATGTTTATGAATAGAAATCAAAATCAAAATTGTGGTTTTCCCTATATCCAAATTAAACTATATTGCTTAATCTTTCTTTTTACTTTCCAACACTACAACTGATACAATATATTTGACTGTTTGCGTGTGTGCGTGTGTGTGTGTGTGTGTAGATTATCTGGCTGTATGGTGACAGAGGAAGGCTGTTGTTATCTGGCTTCAGCTCTGAGTTCAAACCCCTCACACCTGAGAGAGCTGGATCTGAGCTACAATCACCCAGGACAATCATTAGTCAAGCTGCTCTCTGATCCAAACTACAGACTGGACAAACTCAAGTATGTTCAACACTCACAATCATCCTGTCATGTGTGTTTGGACGTGTGTGCTATAAACTCATATGATCATAGATCCCTGCATACAGCACATATATACACATTCATACTGCACAGGAAAATAAGGATGTCTTGAACTCTGAGACTGAAGATGATCTTGATTCAGATCAACAGCTGCTTGTGACTCATAACAGCAGCATCTGAGAAACAGACTCAATCTCTGATCCCAAAACATCAATTCAAAGCTTGTTGCTGCACTAGAAAGTAAATTCTCAGTGCTGTCAGAGACATGAAGCAAAAACAGATACAAGATACAGACTCAGAGATCACAGTCTAAATGAGAAGAAATGATATTTGTCCTCATGATACTGAAAAAAGCAGAGCATCTGAACAGCAAGAGATTTCTGCAGTTAGTAGATGAATATCAGTTATTGATTAAAACACTTGAACAAATGAAAGGATAAAGACACAATTGATCAGTGAATGTAAAGGTGAGTCTGTAGATCAAGACTTGAGGATCTTATTCAGTGATAGAGGCTGTGAATCAGGAACTACATCAAATGATGGAGGACAGACAGAAGATCTCAAAGGATCTTCACCAGAAGAGACACCGGCCTGAGTTTGAGATATAGATCACTATTTTCCAGCTCTTAAGATAAATGATAACTTTTGTGTGACAAACAGAATAAAATTTAAATCACTCACATGTTCCTCATGAGCTCAGATCAGACTTCTCATGTTTGTGATTAAAAAATGTTACTTAATTTTGTCTGTTTTTGATAAATGTTTCTGAGTGTTAAGATGGGAAAATCATTTACAATTTAATACCCACTTTTAGTTTAATAAAAAAATCATCATGTAAATTGATTGACATTTTGTTTTTATAGTGTGGATCATGGAGGAGAGATCAGGATCACAGCAGGACCACAGAAATGTAGGACACACACACACCTTGTTCATTGTTGTTTTGTTGTGTTATAAATGTTATAATGTCTTCTTGTGTTCAGATGCATGTGATCTCACACTGGATTTAAACACAGTAAACACTCGTCTTGCTCTGTCTGAGAGGAACAGAAAGGTGATGTGTGTGGGAGATAATGAGCCGTATCCTGATCATCCAGAGAGATTTGATGAGTGTCTTCAGTTTCTGTGTAGAGAGAGTCTGACTGGACGCTGTTACTGGGAGACTGAATGGAGCGGGTGGGCTGATATATCAGTGGCATATAAAGGAATCAGCAGGAAAGGATTGAAGTATGACTGTTTGTTTGGATACAACGAAAAGTCCTGGAGTCTGGACTGTTTTTATGAGAGATTCACTGTCAGACACAATAATAAGATCACAGTCATATCTGCTCCTTCACGTCTCTCTAACAGAGTAGGAGTGTATCTGAACTGGTCGGCCGGCACTCTGTCCTTCTACAGCGTCTCTGACACACACACACTCACACACTTACACACATTCAACAGCACATTCACTGAACCCCTCTATGCTGGATTTAGGCTTTATTATGATAGTTCAGTGTCTCTGTGTGAGATTAAACATCTTCCTGTGAGAAACAACTGAGACACACAGATGAGTGAAAGAAACACACTCACATTATCTCTCTCTTTAACTCACACAGCTGTAAACTCTTTCTCTCTTCTCATCTTAATTTCAGTGTGTATATAGAAACACACACACTGATTTCAGTCTAAATGAGACACACCACAGACTTCTATTGTGTTTCTATAAAGACATTTGAATGCGGCTCAACAGGAGTTTAGTCTTTCTGAGTCTCTGAGCGCCACCTGGGCTGCGTTCCACTCCAGTTTTAGACACGCACTCGCGAACTTCCCTACACACTTCCCCTTGGGGGAATCTATGCCGCCATTTTGAAGTGCGTTTCACTTGGTGAAGTGGACGAGGGAAGTTTTAACCGAGGGAGCGAGTCTACTTCACATGTACACTTCAGGCAGCTCCATAACCCACAATGCAACACGATTATGACATCACCGCATATCGCGTTTAATTTACCGTACCACAAACAATTCTATGATATATTAATTCTTTTTTTAAACATTTAAAACACACATATATACATATAGAATGCTGTATTAAACAAATTTGTAAGGGGAAAAAATAAATAATAAATCAGCTCCATTGCGGATTCCAAGTGATCAAGGGATTAGGACGTTCCAGTTCAGCCTATTGCAAGGTTCCGCCAGAAGTGGGCACTCGTGCAACGTAAGCAATGACGTACATCCGAGTCAACGAGGCCGAGGGAAGTTAGCGAGGGAAGGGCTTTTAAAAACCGAACTGGAACGCAGCCCTGGAGGAAGATTGAGTTTCTCGCTCACAGGAAACAGTTATTAGCCAGTGTTTGCTCTGTTACCATGGTAACTGAGGGTCAGGTCAGAGGTCATCTTCTAAACACACTTCATCACAAATGTTAAAGGCTGTGGAGCTCATCTTACTATATACAAGCAATCATTGTAATTTTCAACCAATAATTAATAAAAAGCTTAATAAATATATTCTGTTTTACAAATATATGAACAGAGAACTAAAAAAATGCTGTTTCTGTAATTCTGTTTAATAAAAACTTATGTTTGTCTGAAAGACAATATTTGTTTGAATGTCTGTAAATTGTGATATGAGTTTACAGATTTACTTCATTCCTGCATTTTCCAGTCAGTTAAAACAACATTTTGGTTTGATTGAATCATGGATCTCAGTGAAAGCAGTGCTAACTCTACTCCAGAGCAGGGTTTCATAACCCCGGGTAAAAAGCAGTGCTAACCCCGCTTCTAAATTACAAGTGTGAAATGTTTCTTTACCCGGGGTTAAAAGCGGTGATGATAACCCAGGGTTAAGTGCAGTGAAAAGCCCTTTTGTGACATCGTAGTTGTAGTTCAACATTCATCTGGTTCAAATCCTCACAGCCTTTAACAGAAAGTTATCATTAACTCAATAGAGTACCTCAGAGATGACATGTTTTTTGTAGGCCAACCCAGAAGTTAGTGGCGCACGGGTTCCCTCGATCGAAAGCCTATGCATTTTTCCCATAGACTTTTGTAAAATTGCAAAAAATAAGCTCTTTGTTTAACAAAGGGTTATGATGCTTACACGTTTTGTCTATCAAGATAATCTTTACAAGTTAACACAACATTTATACATTTTGAAGCCTAAATAAAGTCGTCAGATATAAAAAGCTAACAGTAGGCTATAAACGGACTACAGCACACCATGGTCGCGCATCAACGTCGTCACCACCAATCTTCCTCAAACTTTATTTAGAAAACAACGTTATTTACAAACATGCTTGGTGATTATGATCTGCGCTTTATGAATACTTATCCACTTTTTCATGAGAAATGCTGTCCAAATGTCCTGTTTGTCATGATGACGTCTAAAGTCCCCACCAGAGGAAGTAGTCCCTTTTAGCAACTTGTTAGCAACCGCCGTTTTTAAGACACAATAAAGGTTTAAAAAAAATCACAAGCAGGTTATAACTGGTGTGTTTTATATCATAGATCAAAACGTGAAAATATTTAGAGGCTTTGTTAACCACAGACCTTATTTCAGACGATTTAGCAAAAACCCATTAAAAAAACCCATTGACTTAAGGCCGATGGAACTGGAAGTCTAAAATGCTAAAACTCACTTCCGGGTTTTGCATACAAAACTATGTCATCTCTGAGGCACTCGATTAACATGTTACATGTCAGTGTTTATGATAATGTCTTTATTCATATTATTTTATTAACTATAATTCTTTTACATGTAATTGATTTCTTTGATCATTTATATATTTTCTACTATATGCTCTGATATGTTTGATTATTTCCAAATGTATGATCTTTGGTATTTTCCATTAAAATTGATCATGTTATGTTATATATCAAAATATGTCTGTTTCCATCTCTGCAGACATGAGATTTGTGTAAATCAGTTTGTGTAAATCTATTTAGGGTTCAGAGAATTTATTTTGTTCCACATTAATTTCACACATGTCTGGTACAAATATGTGGCTTTGTTTCATTAATACAGTGTGTACTTTTTTTCTTTATTTACCCCTAAATAAGGGAAAAATGTGACAACATGCCCCATAGGTGAGGCACATTGTAACATGACCGTTTGGCAGCTAAAATGTTATCTGATTTAATTAAAATATATATACATGACAAACTAAAATATTTTGCCAATAAAAGACTTTTTTTTTTCATATAAAATAATAGCATTTAGTTTTTTTTTAGTTTTTTTATTCGAATTTAAATAATTTTGTAGTTTGACAATGAACACTCTGTAAAACTATACAGTCTAGATCAAAACAATACAGACAAACAGATGAAGAAACACATTCAGACATTCAGAAAAACACAGAGCTGAACAAAACACTCTCCTTCCTCCACTCACAGCTCTCACAGAACAGGGGATAAATACTGTAGATGAGCCAGTACAAATGCTGAACATTTCTTGAAATAATATTTTCTAATATTTTCCCCCCATGATTTCTCAACAGAAGTTCATAAAAGTTAATTATGCCAATTATATCAGTAACTGTACAGAATATCATAGTTCTAATAGTGAGAAACATTATAGCTCACACTGTGTTGCATCCTGGACAAATACTGTGACATAATATCTAGTATAATTTCTTACCGTATCGTGTGTGTGTGTGTGTGTGTGTGTGTGTGTGTGTGTGTGTGTGTGTGTGTGTGTGACAATCTGGTTGAACATTTCTGTAGTGACACTAGCTCAAATATCAGCCGTTTCTTGGAAAGTTCAGGGGGAACTTGCATTGCAATTGCAGAAAATAGAGGTATATACAATATTAATGTGGATAATTCCCTCGTGGAAGGCATTTCTCTATCCCTTTACTTCTCCATGAGGAAATCTTTACCGTACACCCTTGTTTGTACTTGTGTGTGGCATGCGAGACCCGTAGAGCTGTTCTCTTTCTAATGTTCACCTCAGTGTTGTCACTGGCATTGTCATGCATGATAAATGTGTAAAGTGTGTTTATGTGCTGTAGAATATCAGGATTTTGTGAGTGCACTTTATTTCAGACTTCATCATCTGTCTGTAAACACTTCGCCTTTGCTCACTTTAACCGTTTTTGTGCCATTGGCCTCAGAAAAGCTTCCTGGCGTTGTCTTTGTCGATATGGCGGTGTCAGTTCTGTCGGAGTATTTGCTTTAGTGGTTGAATTAAGCGTCGTTCATGTTTCATAATCAGTAGAATAGAGTCTCTTGCTCACTAATGAGTGATTTTTCACAGTGTGATATTACTGAAAGCCTTGATTCTCTAATGCAGATCATGTTGAATATGTACATGTAAGTTTCTTATGTATTATTTGTAATTTTATGTTTAATTGGTTGTCGTTTCACATGGATACGGGGCATTGGTTGTTATGGGCATTCAGACCTTATGAATTATTATTTTAGTTTAAGTGCTTCTTTTTGTGTTTTGAAGTTCTTTACACTGTTGTTGAGACTTTAATGAAGAATAAACAGCTTTACTCTTTGTGTCAGTAATAAAATGATGTTGATTGAATGCTTTATCTAATATGTTATATGACTGACAGGGAATCAGAAATGTATGTTAAAATGTACTTTAAAATAGGCAAGTCTTATTGAGACGTTTTATTAAATGTTCTAACTATTTATTCAAAGAGAAATGAATAAATGATCATCCACATCATGTCTGAAGTTTATGGTCATATTTTATATTCATGCTCATGGGTGATTTCAAATGCTGTAAGTATATAGATCTATTTTATAGTGAATAATGAAATATCATTTAATAATATCATTAATTTTTGCAATAGTTTATAGATCATGAGTCCTTCAGTAAGAATGAGGCTGCAAAATATATTTATAGACAAAATGGTAACAGTTCAACAAGGTTTCATTTGTTTACATTAATGCTTTACCTAACATGAATAGCTAATTAGCTAACAACAGAGCAATATTTTTTAAAGTTATAATAAATCCTTATTGTTAGTAAAACATTTAATTGTTTGTGTTAGTTTACAGTGCACTAATGATAACAAATATAACTTTGCATTTCAAAAATGTATTAATAAATCTTAAAATTACCATTGACTAAGACTAATAAATAGTTACCTTATTATAGTAAATCATGTTAACTAATATTGTCAAATGAAACCTTATTTTAAAGTGTTACTGACAAAATAATATAGTCCAGCTACAGTGGAAGACCAAAAAATGAATAATTAAAAAATCAAATGAAACATTCTCAAGGAGTTCTGATACCTTCAACAGCACATAATTCTTAAATGAAACAATATAGTGATACTTTATGTTCTAATATCAGCAAAAACCTCAATTCAACATCAAATGAGCAGAAGAGATATAAAGGATATAAACTCTGAGAAAGTGAGTACAAAAGGACAAAACGTGAGGGAGATCTGTTCCACACTCCGGAGCAGAAGGTGGCGGTAATTCTCCTATTGTGCTGGTTGCCACCTGCTGTTAAAAAAACAAGGAGAAGAAGAATGTGAGGGAGGTTCACAGGTAAGTTTACTTTGTTGGAGAAAAAAATTCTCAGGTACAGAAAATCAGGAGATGGCCATGATGGGTCTGTTTCCGTGTTCAAGGCTAAACAGTGATTGAACTGAGGTGTGTGTTTATATGAGGAGCTGATGAGTGACAGTGTTGAGATCTGAACTCTGCTGATGGTTGAGTGCTGGTGACAACTGGTTGAACTTCGAAAGTGAAAGTGTTTCCATGCAGACTCCATTTTGTGGAGGAAGAACATGAACATGAGCCGTTTGTGAATAATGTGAAGTTGAGAACAGATCAGTTTAATGCTGTTATCTAGAGACTGAATGGATTTATGAACTGAAGGAAGTTAGTGTTTGATGTTCTTCATCGTTGAGACAGAGGTAGGTTTGAACAAACACATTTCTGGATTCATTCTCATGCACTGGTAACTCAAATACATCTGCTTGTGTAAATACTTATATATCTCTGTCCTTTTGTAGTGTAAGAGTAGCCTTTAACCCAGCTAACAAATAAGATTTAGGAATAATATTGCAGCAGTGTTTGAATCAAGATCACAATCTTTTACTGATTAATTGTTCACCTCTAGGCTATAATGTAAAAAAAAATCTATATAGTGTAATAAATACTTATTTTTTAAATATAGTACTATAGTAAATTTAAATATGCCTAGCCTATTATAAATAAAATATAAATAAAATACTATTTATAATAAATATAACTATTATAAATATGAGTATTCTTTTAAAAAAACAAGATGAGATTTAATGCAATTTGATGACTTTAACGAATACATATACTATCATTAACAACCTCAGATAGTTACAGTAGGTCTGTCTTTAACGGTTTATACGTTTTCGTAAAATATAAATTTCCCTATATGGAGAAAATCAAATACTAAGAAAATAGTTTTTTAGTTTGGTTAGTTTTGTATCAAATACAATGTGATTTTCAATGATTTTCTGGCAGCAATAGCACATTTTTCTGCTTGGGCGGGCGATTCATTCATGGACAGCTTTCCTTGCGCATAAAATCCTCCATATACCAGTGAACCAATGAGAACACAGAACAACGATGATGACACATAACAACAGAGTGTAGGCGCCAAATCTGTTTTAGATCCCGAAACCCTCCATAACTGGCACAGATTTACAGAAAATTATTTGTTTGGCAAAGAAATGACAGACAGTTACATACGTATTACCAACATTTTGTTATGTAAGCTTTGTTACACCTCAAATGACAAGGAATTTTATAGTAATTATAGTGTTAATTACTTTAGTCCATGAGCATTCACAGCTTATATGGTTGTCGCTCCCCTGATTTATCATTATTCCACTTGCATATATGACTCATTTAAATCACTCATATTCAGTTTATTGTCTATTTCTGCAGCACTGCCTGTAAAATGAGTCTCTGTGAGAAGAGAGAGGAGGAGAATGATGTTCAGACACATAGATCAGCATCTCCAGAACCCAGCTGTTTGTCTATGAAGAGTGAAGCATCCATGCGAAACCCTCCTCTTCTCAGTGACGGAGCAGTGACCTCTGACCCTGAGTGAGTATAAACATGATTCAACTACAGCAGTAGAAAAGCTGTATATCAGGGATGGGCAAGTTCAGTCCTGGAGGGCCACTGCCCAGCAGAGTTTAGCTCCAACCCTAATCAAACACACCTGAATCAGCTAATCAAGGTCTTTAGGATTAGTAGAAAGTTATTGGCAAGTGAGTTTTTATCAGGGATGGAGATAAACTCTGCAGGACACTGGCCCTCCAGGACCGGAGTTGCCCATCCCTGCTGTATATGAATGACTGGATTATGGAACAGAATGGATTTGAAGAGGATGAAGTTTGGAGGTTTGAACAAACAAAAGCCAGGGTGAATTCTATTCTAATTCGATCACTATTATATTTATGTTCATCTTGGTAGTGATGAATATTGCTGATTGAATTCACCCTGGCTTTTGCAGTCAAACTAATATAAACTCAAGACTTTCAAAAAATATTCTCTGGAGTCAAAAGTGTGAAAACTTCCCTGGATCATCCCATAATGAAATCACATTTAGACAGATTGGTCAGACACATCCAAGAAACATTTTTTGTGTCTTTTTTTTTTTATTATTATTCCTCTATTTTGTTCTTTGTTTTCTGCAGCACTGCCTGCAAAATGAGTCTCTATGAGAAGAGAGAGGAGGAGAATGATGTTCAGACACATAAAGCAGCTTCTCCAGAACCCAGCTGTGTGTCTATGAAGAGTGACGCATCCATGGGAAACCCTCCTCTTCTCAGTGATGGAGCAGTGACCTCTGACCCTGAGTGAGTATACACAACCTACGTGGGTAATGTCAATGTCATTTCTATAGCACAACTACACACAACACCAGTTGACCAGTGTGCTTTACATCAATGCAAAAGACAATAAAAAAAAAAATATATATATATATATATATATATATATATATATATATATATATAAGAAAACCATAAAAACAAAACACATAATACATTTCATCATTACCCATATGCTAATTCAAAAAGGAATTTAAAAACCGATATGGAAGGAGCAAATCTAATACTGAAGGGTAATGCATTACACAATATGGGAGCAGCTACTGAAAAGGCACGGTCACCCCTACTTTTCAGCTTTGATTTTGAAATACGTAGCAATCTCTGATTAGACGACTGGAGAGACACAACTGGATGATGTTCTGTCAGTATATCTGAAAGGTAAGGAGGGGCCAAACCATTTAAAGATTTTAATACTAAAAGAAGAATTTTAAAATCAACACGGTATCGTACAGGCCACCAGTGCAAAGAGCGTAGCACTAGAGTAATATGTTCCCGTTTTTTAGTACATGTCAGAAGTCTTGTTGCCGCATTTTGTACCATCTGTAACCGGGATAAAATTGTTTGCCTAATCCTGTAATACAGTGAATTGCAATAGTCCAGCCTTGATGTTAAAAATGCATGAATTATTCTTTCAAAGTTTTTAAAAGATAGAACAGGTTTTAATTTAGCTAAAAGACAAAGCTGAAAAAAGCAGGATTTGACCACTGAATTTATCTGCTTGTCAAATTTTTAGACCATCATCAAAAACAAATCCCAAGTTCTTTACCGAAGGCTTTGCAGAAAGTGTTAAATTACCTAGGGTTATTTGACTAGGAGAGTCAGATGAACCAAAAACTATGAGTTCAGTTTTATTTTCATTAAAATTGAGAAAATTTAAAGATAACAAAGCATTCACATCAGATAGGCAGGCCCTAAGTGTTTCCAACCCATCAATATTAGGTTTTAGGAGTAAATAAACTTGAGCGTTGTCCGCATAGCAATGGAACGACAACCCATGTTTCCTAAAAATAGACCCTAATGGGATCATATATAATTTGAAAAGAATGGGAACTAAAATGGATCCTTGAGGAACCGCAAGATAGAACAGCAGCCTCTGACAAATATTCCCCAATATTACCACTGAACTCCCTATAAGATAAGACTTAAACCGTATCAAAAGCCGCACTCAGATCTAGCAGTACAAGTACGGTACAGACCCCAGAATCAGCAGCTATTAACACATCGTTTAAAACCTTCAGGAGTGCAGTCTCTGTCAAATGATAATTTTTAAAACCTGATTGAAAAATCTTGAATACCTTATTTTTATCCAGGAAACTCTGCAGCTATTGGAACACTGTCTTCTCTAAAATCTTTGAAGGCAAATTAGAAACAGGTCTGAAATTAGCCAAAACATTTAAGTCTAAGTTTGGTTTCTTTAACAACGGCTGAACTATAGCATGTTTTAGCACTTCCATTACCGTGTATCTTTCCAGACATCGATTTTATAATGTTTAAAAGATATGGTCCCACCGCATTGAAAACTTCATTCAAGAGAAATGGAGGGAAGGCACCCATAGAGGAGCCTGATGGCTTTAACTGACCCACTATTTCTTGAAGATGAAATAGAGAAATAGGTTCAAATTGCTTGAACTCTGCAATACAAGCCACAGAGATAGAAGGACCAAAAGAAGGACAAGATATCCCCGATCTAATGTCACTGTTTTTGTTCACAAAAAATGTAAGAAAATCATCACACAGAGTCTTTGATACTGCAGGGTACTCATAAACAGGTGGATTTCTAACAGAGTTAAAAACAATAAAAAGAGCTCTTGGTCTATGGTAATTTTCAGTAATGAGTTTAGTAAAATAACGGGATCTTGCTACTCTCAAAGCCTTTTGGTATTTTAACAAGGACTCCCTTAATATTTCAAAAGAAACATGAAGCTTGTCTTTCTTCCATCTACACTCTGCTCTTCTGCAGAACTGCCTCAAGGAGCGTATGTTGTCATCAATCCGTGGGTCAGCTCTTGGATTAGATTTTAAGGTCTTTACAGGAGCCACTGTGTTTAAAACATTTACACATGTAGAATTGAACTCCGATAAAAGCTCCTCTGCACTTAATTCATACATCCATAGCTTGCATAGTATCACAAAAAGCTGATGAGAAACCTGTACTAGTAGCAGAGTTAATTAATTGTGATTTACGGACCACCCTTTTGAGTTGCAAGGAGTTTGATCATGTAGGAATAGAAAACATAACACATTTATGATCAGAAAACCCATTATCTACTATCTCCAGATCATAAAGAGAAATACCATATGATAACACAAGATCAAGAGTGTGTCCATCTTGATGGGTAGGAACATTTACATGATGATCTAGATCAAAGGCATTTATCAATGTAATAAACTCTTTAGCTAAAGAGTCTACTGTGCAACACACATGCATGTTAAAATCTCAAAGAATTAACAATTGATCATACTTTGGTACAAATTCACCCAACAAATCTGCAAACTCATTTAAGAAGTCTGCGTTGTGTTTAGGAGGGCGATACAACAAGGCAATCAATAGTGGACTATTCAGTTCAAGTGTAAACAGCTGTAGCTCAAAACTTCTGTAATCATTTTGCACTATTTGGTGGTGAGAAAATTTGTCTTTAAAAATAGAGAGTAATCCGCCACCCCTACCAGTTAAGCGAGGCGAATTTAAAAACAAACAGTTTGGGTAAGCCATGTTCTGTATTATATGTCCATTATCCATATTATATGTCCATCAGACATCTGCAGTTCGTCATTTAACTGCATTATGTAGGAAACAGTATCAGTCATAGAATCAAATCTTGAGTAACTAGGAGGAAATCAGAGCCTCTATCAGAATTTATAGTATAAATCATCTGAGATAATCATGAGTACAACTACAGACATGTTTTATCTTAAAGGTAAAGGATGCAAAGGCTGGCATCTCATCATCTTTTGCAGATTATAATTGCTTCATTTAAAAAATCTTATTCAAATTGAATGAAGACACTGTACTGAAGGTCTGGCTACACAAGGCTAGTTGGACGCTACCTGAACTGACACTTCTGTGTGAATGTGGTGTCATTAAATAGTAGCACATAGAGTTTGGTGTTCTACAACATTTGAATGATTTTCTTTATTTTAATGCGTTTTCACAGTTTTTCTGTTCATATCACTGTTTCTGCAGAGTGAAAATATGCAATGTGATCAGATCAATGATGGCCCATCTGACCTGCACTGACTCTGACTGTCAAACCCTCATCAAGAAGCCTGACACAGAAACCCTCCAAAGAGTCAGAGACCAACACAAAACCAGCATGAAGAACAAGTACGAGAGCTTATTTGAGGGAATCAAACTAGAAGAGACTCAAACCCTCCTGAACAGGATCTACACACAGCTCTACATCATAGAGGGAGAGAGTGAAGGGGTGAATGAAGAACATGAGGTTTTACAGATGGAGAAAACAGCCAGAACACAAGACACTCCAATCTACTGCAATGACATATTTAAACCCTTACATCAACCAGGATGTGAGGAGAAAGAAAAAATCAAGACTGCTCTTACTAAAGGCATCGCTGGAATTGGAAAAACCGTCTCTGTGCAGAAGTTCATTCTGGACTGGACCGAGGGAAAAGCCAATCAGGATGTAGATTTCATGTTTGTGCTTCCATTTCGAGAGCTGAACTTGATCAAAGATCACCAGTACAGTCTTCACAGACTTCTGCTGGACTTTCATCCTGAACTTCAAGATCTGGACTCAAAGATTTATGAGGAATGTAAAGTTGTGTTCATCTTTGATGGTCTGGATGAAAGCAGGATGACACTATTTTTTTCAGATAGACAGAAAGTTTGTGATGTGAAAAAGTCTTCATCAGTTGTTTGTGATGTGAATGAGTCTTCATCAGTGAGAGTGTTGATGTCAAACCTCATCAGAGGAGACCTGCTTCCCTCTGCTCTCATCTGGATCACCTCCAGACCAGCAGCAGCCAATCAGATCCCCTCAAAATACATCAACCGTGTGACAGAAATTCAGGGATTCAATGAACCTCAGAAGGAGGAATATTTCAGGAAGAGAATCAGTGATGAGCATCAAGCCAGCAGAATCATCTCACACATTAGAAGATCAAGAAGCCTCCACATCATGTGTCACATACCCGTCTTCTGCTGGATCTCAGCCACTGTGCTTCAAAACCTTCTGAAACAAGATGACAGTGCAGAAGTCCCTCAAACTCTGACTGAAATGTACATCCACTTCCTGCTGACTCAGATCAACATGAGGAAACAGAAGTATGAAGAGAGAGATCCAGAGAAACTCCTGAAGATCAACAGAAACATGATTGTGAATCTTGCTGAACTGGCTTTCAAACAGCTGATGAAGGGCAATGTGATGTTCTATGAGGAGGACCTGATTGAGAGCGACATAGACGTCACAGACGCCTCAGTGTATTCTGGGATTTGCACTGAGATCTTTAAGGAGGAATCTGTGATTCATCAGAGGAAAGTCTACTGCTTCATTCATCTGAGCTTTCAGGAGTTTCTAGCTGCTTTATATCTGTTTTACTGCCATGTGGTCAAGAATAAGGAATCACTGAATTTGTTTTTGAATTATCATTGGTTAAGTTGGAAAATCTCTCTGTATGATCTACTAAAAGCAGCAGTTGTTAAATCCTTACAGAGTGAAAATGGACACCTGGATCTTTTCCTGCGGTTCCTGCTGGGCGTCTCACTGGAGTCCAATCAGAGACTCTTACAGGATCTACTGACACACACAGTGGACAGCTCAGAGACCATCAGAGAAATCACACAGTACATTAAAGACACAATCAAGGGTAATGAACATCTCTCAGCTGACAGAAGCATCAATCTGTTCCTCTGTCTGCTGGAAATGAAGGATCAGACTCTGTACAGAGAGATTCAAGAGTTTGTGAAATCAGAGAATCACTCAGTGAATGAACTCTCTCCATCTCACTGCTCAACAATCGCCTACATGCTTCAGATATCAGAGGAGGTGCTGGATGAGTTTGATCTGAAGAAATACAACACATCAGATGAGGGTAGAAGGAGACTGATACCAGCTGTGGTGAACTGTAGAAAAGCTCTGTGAGTATTCATTTATGTGATTGGAGAAACTGTTTTGTTATAATACAGTAACATTGTAATTCCTCTGTCCATTTTGGACAACAATTTAAAGGGAAATCAGAAACTGACTAAAGAGGACAAAACTGTTTTGATGCAAAAAGAAATCCAGTCAGTGCAGCAAAAGACAGAGACAGTGTTAAACTGTGAAGATGAATGATCAGAACTTGAATGATAAAGTACTTTATTGCTTGATGTACAAGAACAGTGACTGTCATTCTTAAATGTTTTGATCTCTTATTTCATTTAAACATTTTACTGCACAGTCAAATCAGTTGCTGTGGAATATAAATAAAAGCGATTGGTCATGTGATTTCAGCAAACAGAGCTTTACCTGAATCAAATATGTGACTAACTTGTCTTGAGTCAGTTTTATAATAACCTTATAATATTAACCTGATTGTCGGTCACCCTTGATGAAGAATGTTATGTGATCAATGTGCAGAAAACAATATTTTAATCCACTATTTACACTTTATTGAACCCTATTTCATCCTGTGTTACAGACTCACCTACTGTAATCTCACTGAACAGTGCTGTGAAAGTTTGTCTTCATGTCTACAATCATCAAACTCTCTGAGAGAGCTGGACCTGAGTAACAATGACCTGCAGGATTCAGGAGTGAAGCTTCTCGCTGATGGACTGAAGAATTTACACTGTCAAGTCAACATACTGAGGTAAATTAAAGATGCCCTCTCTGGTCCTGGTTATTTCAATATAGCTTACACCTAAGGAACTTTGCTTTCACCAGAAAGACATTTTGACTGGTTCGTCTTTTATTATTATGCAAAATGTAGTTTAGTAAAAATACTTTAAATTAAATATAATTTCTTTTCTTTTTTTTTTTCTTTTGAACAAAGATTTAAAGATTTTATCCAATGCAATGGTCGAAATCCGTTCAGATTACTTTAGAACAACCGGGAATTGTATGTTTGTAATGTATCAGCAGACCTCAGTGTGTCTGAAGACTTTGAGTTTGTATTTGCTCCAGCCTGTTTAACCCTCATGTGGCCTTGACTTGAGTCAGACTTAACTAAGTCACACATTTAAGGACTTGAGACTTGCTTGATAAATTTTAATAAAAGACTTGACTTGACTTTGACTTGACATTCATGACTTGAGACTTGACTCAGACTTGAGTTAAATGACTCAAAATAACTTGTCTTTTGTTTAATAAATATGTTTTTGAATGCGCCGCAACCTAACCATGTGACGCAGCAGGCAAGCAGAGAGAGCTATTGTGAGCTCTCTCATGGACAGAGCATGCAGTTGTGACTGAACATGGAAGGTGCAACGCCAAGAATAATTAAGTAAAATAATAAAATTTTGGACACATTAAGAGTTCACTTTGAATTGGTTTTGTATTCATTAAACTTGGGTAAATCAGTCCTGTCAACGTTTTCCAGTTTAGCGCATCAAAAATATTTAACGCAAACGCAGCATGTTTTTTTCTGGCTAGCATTACATTATATGTTGACGCTCTTATTCATGCAAATGCTTTTAAATCATTTAAGCGCACCAAAAGAGAAAAGGAGGACATGCTGTTTGTGAATGTCCTGTCACACACATGATGCACAGAAAGACGCGCACCTGAATGTCACACTTCAACGAACAATAACACACCCAATAATGCCAAAATGTCTGTTTTGTCGAGTATCCTTATTAGAGCAGCCTTGAATGAGTTAAAGTCTTAAACAAAAGTAAATAGTTGTGAGAAAGTGGGACGCGTGTGAGATCTGCATCGTGTGGCAGATCTTAAAGTGACAGCAACCATTGCTGTCTGTCATTGAAGAACAAATGTAACAGAGAAAATTATCACATTTAATTTTTTGCAAGTGCAATGCGTTGTAAATGGTTATTCACTGTTTATAAGGAAATGTCAGCTTTTTTTTTTGCAATAGCACTTAGTACAGTATGTGTACAGTGTCTAATAATTGGTCTTCAGACTTTGGGTGAAAAGCTTATGGATATTTTATGGGGATGCACATAAATATATTGTATAAACATGATATACACACAAACAAACTAAAAAAAATCAAACTTGCACAAAAACAATAGACTTTTCACTCATACATGCACACACGCACACATTCACTCACAAATATTAATGAATCACACTCAATAACTTATTTTAATATAAATTCAGTCAAATCATCGAACATTTGTATGACTTGCCAGTGACTTGTTTGACCCAAGCTACGACTTGATTTGAATTGCTTGACATAAAGCAGTGACTTGACTTGCTTGATTCTTGCAAAAATTGACTTGGACTTGCTTGAGACTTGAAGGCTATGACTTGAGACTTACTTGCGACTTGCACATGTGTGGCTTACTCCCACCTCTGCCTTTAGGGCCTTCAGACCCCATTTGATGTTTCCCTCATTAAAAAAAAATTGTTCCCTTCATCTCAGTGGCATGAGATTTTGTGACTTTTTACATTACCAATCACACAAAAACTGGGCTGTTCATTGTTATGATGGTATGTAAGAAAAAAATTCACTCTCAGGGTCTTCTCTCTTTTTTTCTTTTTCCCCATCTTTCAGTAAAATCAGTAAATCTGGCATTTGAAAAATTTCACACAGGAACGAAGACCTGGTACTGAAACACAAATGCAATGTGGAACAAACATGCTCATTCACTCACACAAACAGACAACCAAAAACAGACTTCAAACCCATCAAACAACAACAACAACAACAAATTCTCACCTTTCACAAAAATACTGGTTTTAATGTATTGAAATTTATTTATTTAGGATAAACCCCTTGAGATGTAGCATCTCGTTTTCGAGGGGGTCCCATATACGATCCTCGTATTTTATAATGTTTAAATATAAATATTCGCAAAATATTGCAAAAAAGTTGTGATAGGAACAGTTGGTCACATCCAGAAAAATGAATGGACCTATGACCCTTCTGCTAAATAAAATTGTACATTTTTATACAGTTGCTCTGTAAATGTGTGGGGTCCGAATGGACACCAAAGACCCTGTGTGTAAAGGGCCATATGAGAAAATAATTTATTCACTGATTAAAGTGTCAAAGTTGTGAGAAGTGGAGATGAACAGAAACTGTTTCTGAGATCAATCCTGCTCCATCAACACTAACATTGAGTAAAACACTGAACCCAGAGTTACTCCAGCTGAACTGACCTGTACTCAGTGATCTGTGGAGAAAACGTGACACACTGAATAAATTAATCACTTTACTTAAAAGCAGACATAAAGGGATAGTGCACCCAAAAATACTCACCCTTATGTTGTTCCTACTAGTGGTGTAGTCCTACAAAAATAAGTGTTGTAGTATTTACCCAGACCAGCAAAAAAATAAAATAAATAAATAAATAATGACAGTAAACACGTTTTATGTTGTTGTTCACTAGTAAACTTTGTTTCATTAAAATCAAATAAATATAGTGCATTGTAAAATTGGTTGAAATTTCAACCAATTTTTTCAACCCCCAAACTTTCTTTTTACTTTCCAACGCTACAACTGATACTATATACTTGTGTGTGTGTGTGTGTGTGTGTGTGTGTGTGTGTGTAGATTATCTGGCTGTATGGTGACAGAGGAAGGCTGTTGTTTTCTGGCTTCAGCTCTGAGTTCAAACCCCTCACACCTGAGAGAGCTGGATCTGAGCTACAATCACCCAGGACAATCATTAGTCAAGCTGCTCTCTGATCCAAACTACAGACTGGACAAACTCAAGTATGTTCAACACTAACAATCATCCTGTCATGTGTTTTTGGACATGTGTGTGCTATAAACTCATATGATCATAGATCCCTGCATACAGCACATATATACACATTCATACTGCACAGGAAAATAAGGATGTCTTGAACTCTGAGACTGAAGATGATCTTGATTCAGATCAACAGCTGCTTGTGACTCATAACAGCAGCATCTGAGAAACAGACTCAATCTCTGATCCCAAAACATCAATTCAAAGCTTGTTGCTGCTCTAGAAAGTAAATTCTCAGTGCTGTCAGAGACATGAAGCAAAAACAGATCAAGATACAGGCTCAGAGATCACAGTCTAAATGAGAAGAAATTATATTTGTCCTCATGATACTGAATAAAGCAGAGCATCTGAACAGCAAGAGATTTCTGCAGTTAGTAGATGAATATCAGTTATTGATTAAAACACTTGAACAAATGAAAGGATAAAGACACACTTGATCAGAAAAAAAATCTTTTTCAATTTAATACCCACTTTTATTTTTTCTAAAATATCATTATGTAAATTGTCTGTGACATTTTGTTTTTATAGTGTGGATCATGGAGGAGAGATCAGGATTACAGCAGGACTACAGAAATGTAGGTCACACACACACTCAATCAATCAATCAATCAATCAATCATTGTTGTGTTGTCACAATCTCTCTTTTTGTGTTCAGATGCATGTGATCTCACACTGGATTTAAACACAGCACACACTCATTTATCTTTGTCTGAGAGGAACAGAAAGGTGATGTATGTGGAGGAGAATCAGCCGTATCCTGATCATCCAGAGAGATTTGATACGTGTCTTCAGGTTCTGTGTAGAGAGAGTCTGACTGGATGCTGTTACTGGGAGACTGAATGGAGCGAATGGGTTAATATATCAGTGACGTATAAAGGAATCAGCAGGAAAGGAGGGAGTCATGAGTGTTTGTTTGGATGCAATGAAAAGTCCTGGAGTCTGGGCTGTTTTAATAACAGTTTCACTGTCAGTCACAATAATAAGAGCACAGAAATATCTGCTCCTTCACGTCTCTCTAACAGAGTAGGAGTGTATCTGAACTGGTCGGCCGGCACTCTGTCCTTCTACAGCGTCTCTGACACACACACACTCACACACTTACACACATTCAACAGCACATTCACTGAACCCCTCTATGCTGGATTTGGGGTTTATTATCCTGGTAGTTCAGTGTCTCTGTGTGAGATTAAACATCTTCCTGTGAGAAACAACTGAGACACACAGATGAGTGAAAGAAACACACTCACATTATCTCTCTCTTTAACTCACACAGCTGTAAACTCTTTCTCTCTTCTCATCTTAATTTCAGTGTGTATATAGAAACACACACACTGACTTCAGTCTAAATGAGACACACCACAGACTTCTATTGTGTTTCTATAAAGACATTTGAATGCGGCTCAAGAGGAGTTTTGTCTTTCTGAGTCTCTGAGCGCCACCTGGAGGAAGATTGAGTTTCTCGCTCACAGGAAACAGTTAATAGCAAGTGTTAAAGGCTGTGGAGCTCATCTCACTATACTAGCAATCAATTATTGTAATATTCAACCGATAATAAATAAAAGGGTCAGGGTTAATAATCAAAAGGGTTATTAAAATATATATTAGATTATAATTATATGAATACAGAAAACTAAAAAAAAATGTTTCTGTAATGCTGTATTTCATAAAGACTTACTATATGTTTGAATATCTGTAAATTATGATATGTGATATGAGTTTACAGGTTGACTTCATTCCTGCATTTTCCAGTCAGTTAAAACAATGTTTTGGTTTGATTGAATCATGAATCTCAGTGAAAGCAGTGCTAACTCTACTCCAGAGCAGGGTTTCATAACCCCAGGTAAAAAGCAGTGCTAACCCCGCTTCTAAATTACAAGTGTGAAACATTCCTTTACCCAGGGATAAAAGCTGTGTTTAGACCGATGATAACCCGGGGTTAAGCGCAGTGTGAAAAGACCTTTTGTGACATCGACATCATAGTTGTAGTTCAACATTCATCTGGATCAAATGCTCACAGCCTTTAACAGAAAGTTATCATTAACTCAATTAACATTATATTTTGATGTATCCAAAATGCTCTATTAATCGTCATATATTATTATTATTTTACATCAGGGACGTGCACAGACATTTTGGGGGGCAGGGGCTCAAGTGGAAAAAAGGGCACTTCTCATAATTATTTATTTAAAAAATAATGAACCCTTAAATATATTAAGACAACTTTGACTTCACTTACACTCACGCACTTGTTTTATACTCCACAGATTTCTACAAAATAATCAGTTCACACAGAGACCATGGTCTTCTTTAGTATTCACTAGGTTTATCACAAGAGAAGTCAACAACAACTATTTTCAAGTAGCTATATATTTAGAATAAATGACTGCACCAAGGAGAGGGACATAGTTTCACTAATAATTTGTTTATTTTGCACAAATCAATAAATCGTTTTAATTTTTTGGTGTTATTGGAATACTTCTTTCATGAAGTGGACAATTTTAAGATTTTACAATTTTAAGGTCCATTTTTGCTGCCATGTCTTTTACTCTAATGGAAAGAAAACTTAACCCTAACCCTACACATTTACATGGAGTTTGTTTTAAGCCTACTACCCTCTGTCTGTTTGCATCTGTAGATTTCTTCTAAATTAACCAAAATAAGCTAATCTGCATATTTAAACACATCAAGATTTCTTTTTTCCTGAACTGTTAATACATTATATATTATAACAAATGCCTGCAGAGGGCGCCAAAAGCCTGCTGATTTTTGTTGTTAGACAGCACAGCACGATCAAATGCACGATCAAAGCCAACCATGATTAAAAAAATATATTGTTAGTTAAATAATAATATTCGCCCACTTCTTTGTGATAGAAATGCTACAGCCACTGTAATTTCTTCAACAAGAATATGTGGACATTAAACATGCAAAGACAGAGCGAGGGTTTAAACTTTTATTGATGTATTATCCTGTGTAAGCGTAGATTTAAGAATAGCATTATGTAGCTGATGCTGTATTATGATTTTTAAATAGTTTTAATAAACCATGCATCCTTAGAAAACTGTCTAATAATGTGGTTCATGGATGTGCGTCCATGGAATGCTTCTCTTCTTGTATTGACAGCCCAACCTATCGGTCAAGTGTTTACCATGGTTCAAAACGCAATGCAGAGCACAATACAATAATTTAAATTATAATATGACATATATTTCATTAGTATCAAATCAGGCAGATGTGTTGATTGTGGTCAAACTATTAATGCAGCGTTAAATGTATAAATAACCCTTAAATAGACAAAACTTTCAGGTTTGTGAACATAGGCTAGCCTACCTGAAAGAAATGCACGGTATGCATCCATCTAGGGCCTTTTTCTTTTTCGCTTCTTATCGCCAGACAGCAGTTGCATTTTCGCGGGAATAGTTGTCACAAGTTTTCAGCCAGCAGCAAACTCGAGGTGAGGCGGGGCGTGGCGCGCGTGCGTGCGGGCATGAAATGGCGTGTCGCGGAGTGAGGGCATCTGAACTCGACAAAGCCGACCTGATATAGTATTTTTTTTATTTGTTTTATACAGTAAATATATTTGTTTGACAGGGAAGCTGTGCGCAAACAGTAATATATATTCATTTATTAAAAAAAAAAAAAAAAACTTCAGGAAGAAAAAGGACAGGGGCTCAAGCCCCTTTTTTGTCTATGTGTGCACGTGCCTGTTTTACATATCATTGATTTCTTTAATCATTTATTTTCTACTATATGTTCTGATATGTTTGATTATTTCCAAATGTAAGATCTTTGGTGTCTGTAAGATTGTATTTTCCATCAAAATTGATTGTGATGTGCCTTTGTATAAAAATATGTCATGAGATAATGCAAGATCTGCAATATTTGAAGGTGTCAAAACAACACCTTCTGTATGTATTTCCATCTATCTTTGACATTTGACCAGTCATTCTGATCTTTACGAGGATGTGAGTTTCCTGCATATATATTCATTGCACTTATTTTGCTCTTCACTTTGACTTCTCTTCTTCCTCTTTCATTCTGCAAATATCTTCTTTTGTTCTTCTTTCTCTATACTCTGATCTTTACAATCTTCATCTCTTAGACATATTATTCTGGATTTTGTTATAACCTATTGTTTACTTAATTGATTTGTTTGTCTCTATATTTTAACTTAAAAAATTGTTATTCCTTATTCAAATTTGATCTCTATCTAATTGCACCATATTTTAACATTAAATAAAAAATGTCAATAAAGTATTGTAACAGGTCAAAGGATGGGCCTTTTATGTTTTAATGCGCTATTAAGCATTTCATGGAATAAAATCACAGAAGAACAGGTGATTCCAGGTGTTATTAGGAAAAACTCTACCTCTTTTTGTTATTCTTAATATTCAAAAAAAACAAAAAGGAACCCCTACCTTCTGAGATTTTATGTTGATGTTTAAATTATTTATCAAAACATTTGCATGTTCATGGTTCTCTGATGTTGGTTAATGATCACATGATATGCAGGTAAACAAATCAAATATTTAATCTTTAAAGTACAACTTTTTTTTTTTTTTTTTTAAATTATAGATTTTCATTTAACATTTTTTATGATTTGTATCATAATGTGACAAACGCTCATACAGGTAAGAACTGTGAAAATGAATTTTACAGCTGGCAAGAAGTACCTGCTGATGTTGAAACAGTGTCTGTCTGTTGTAGAGAAGCCACAGTATTTGATGTTCATGCCTCTGTAATATCTCACCCCTGCGGTGACCTTTAGTGTAGGTCTTTCTTGTCTGGTCCTCAGGTTCTTCTTCATCACTGCAGTGTTCAGGATGTTGGTGATACTCATCTCCTTCCAACACTAAATGTGATCCAGCAGGTGGCGCTGACGCTTAAAGAATTATCTTTAACCAATATAACCTGAAGTCTCAATGACTGAGAATGCAGAAAGCACTTCATCCAATAATATAAACTGCCATTAAATTGTAATGAAATATAAAGTCATTATATATTTTGCCATGTTTTAAATTGAAAACAAAACAGCATAAGAATAAGGAACAACATGACATATAAATAACTCCTTAATAGGACCCCATTAAAATGAAAAACAACAGCATGCGAGTTTGAATGACATGAGGGTGAATAAATAATGACAGAATCTTCATTTCTGGAAAATAATTTCTTCTATAAAGCGAGAGCTAAAGTTTCCATCATGTCATTAGAGAGTTTGTATATATCCACTTACATAACGGTGAGCTGAGTGTGATGAGTGTGTCTGTAAACTGAAGTGACGTTACAACCATCACAAACACTTCCGGACATGAACATATGCAGGTTATCAAATCTGCAGAGGAAAACTGATTACAACATCTGAACCGCTCACAGACACAGAAAACACTATATGAAGAAGTACCACATGTCCACAACTACACAGTGTTACCATGATATCATGACCAAACACATGCTCTTAATACGTAACCCAGCCTAACCTAACCCTGATAGAACTCATAATAAATCTCTTTTACATTGCAAAAGTGACCTGAGTGAATATAATGCTACTTGTCAAAAAAACTAACAAACAAAAACACATATTACCATCCTACACCTACACAAAAACCATATATCATATAACATAAAAAGAGTTGTATTATCAAAGACTTTATATATAGAAAGACACACTCATATTATGAATGGAAGAAAGTGCAATGCACAATATGGCGGAATAAGTCCCGCCTTCTAAATACGAGCCACTCGACGATTGGTTATCGAGTCACTGCAGCGGCCGTTAGAAGCTCCGGTTTCTGTAGAAACAGTCAGACACACGCTTCCTGTAGAGACGCACACTTAGGACTGTGCATGCACATTAGCTTTATTCAGCTTGAAAAATGCCATTTTTTGTCATGATTCGAGTGTTTAGAAACAAAATTTATGAGACAGTTGTCAGATTTCATTGGTGATTTCAAATATGAAATTTAATCGAAAGCTTGGCAAACAGCTTTGGAGAATTTGATGGTTCTCCTTTCAAGAGATAGGAGCTGCACTCGCATGACCATGGTGTTTCAAAGATGGCCGCAGAGTGAAAAGACTTGTCTTAAATGGACTTTGGTATTACCATGTTACATTTCCAAAATAATACAAATAAAAACACCATGATAATACCATTGTTTGTTCTATTATGTCAAAATAAATAAATAAATAATTTATTATGTGCAACCAAGGGAAAATGGCACAAAATAATCTTTATCATTGAGCAGATTTATAATGCAGCATAATTTAATGTGTTGATTTGGTGTTTGTGCTTCTTGAATATATATTCTTATGCATTACCCTACTACATGTAAAAAAATAAAATAAAATAAAATAAACATGCATGTAAATAAAATAAACAAATGTGGTACTACAAAGCTACATGTAGAAAATACAAAAAATACTGTGATTTGACAAATGTATGTGGCTTATTCTGAGCAAACAAGGGAAAATAGCATAAAACAATAATTCATTCCATCATTGTGTAGATTTATTTTGCAGCTCCGTGTTTCTAATTCAGAACAGAATGAAGCGTTTAATATGTTGATTTGGTGTCTGGGTTTCCTGAATGTGTTTATTTTCAAAGTGTTGTTTTGGAAAACACCATAGTTTTTACTTAAGCGTTACCATGCTAAAAATACAATAAAAAACGTAGTAATATCATGGCAGCATGTAAAAACAAGGTAATAAGTTGCATAAGTTGGTTGGTTTCAGTGGCAGAAAGCAGTCATGCTCATGTTTCTTCAGTGTGCTGTGGAAACTTCAGAGGTTTGGTTGATGGTGGTGAGGTCAGGAGAGCTGCAGGAGTTCAGCCAGAGACAGACGGCATCATAAAGCGTTCTGCTGAAGAAAGCAGCTTAAGATGACTCCATGCCGTCCAGACATGAGCACGTTCAGCGCTCACACCCATAATCTCAAACATGTTTCTGGGCTGGAAATGTGACTCTGTGGCTTTGAGTCATGTTGAAGTGGGGAACGTCTCAGAAAACTGGAGCAGATACAGTTACTGGTTCATTTGTCTGGACAATATTAAAATTCTGAATGCTTCTTTTTATTTCCATGGATTATAAAGAATAAGTATTGCTGCAGCATGGAACCTATTTGTTAAAGGTGGTGAAGATCAAGTTTTTAATGTTGTTTATATGTCTATGTGGTGTTTTTAATATGCTTATAAGACAAACCATGTGCAAATTCATAAGTCAGCACCATTGCTGAGTATTTTATGTTTGAAACTGCAGTAAACCAAAAACCCACGGTTTGAAATCGGTTTGTGACGTCACAGACTACCTTGTAACCAATCACAACAACATGCCGGCAGGCTTTAGCATATCATTAACTATGACTGCTCTGAAGCAGGAAAGTCTCGAGAGAAGCCAGGTTATCCCGTAGATTTATTTTGTGTAGATTTATCAATATAGCGAGTCTATTATGATGTTATGATGAACTATGTGCCTTTCTCCACTGACGCTCTGAGTTGTTCAAAGCATTTGTAAGGATACTGATTGTTAGAAGGCTGCTGTCTGACTCTCAGATGAAGAACAGGAATGGTGTGTGTAACATTAGCAACACATTATTAGCTGATAACGTAGTCAAGCAAAAGGCTAATTAAATGAATTCATATTAATGAATGACAGAACTGTTGCAAGGGCTGTGCCAAGTGTGCGAGCGCACAGGGGCTCACGCCAAATTAAAGTGACAGCTGACTTTGAAGTAAAGCCAATAAAGTTCATGTTTTTATCCTTCGAAATATTTCAATACTATAAAACATAGCTAAAACAATATTGCTCTGAGCGTGTGCGTGTGACCGTGATTCTGGAATCGCACATCAAGTTCTGAGAGAGCTTTATTCAGTCCATGATATATTCTGATTTTGGCCGTCTCTGGAATGGATGTGCTTTTATTTCATGTACGGAGAAGGCACGGGCGCCTGCAGGATTTCATCTGAATGTTTTTTTCAGTCTCCAAAAAGCAACGAAATTGTCAAACATTTAGCGCATGTTCACGGAGGAAAACGGCTGCTTGTTCTCTCGACAGTATTGTGTGTTTTACTGAGAAATCGCTTCAGGTGATTCAGTGAGAGAGCAGTCCAAATGAATGCAAGTGGATTCAGACCGTTTTGCAAAGGCGTTTTACCAATTCATAATTTAAAACACAATTTAAGCGTCAGAAAATGAGCAGTTCAGTTGCACAGCTGTTAAACTAAATATACGAAGTGAAGCAAGCTTTTTTTCTTAAATATCCACAACAAGAACAACAAATTGCTCGTCACTACAGCAACAGTAGACTCTCCGAGCTGGCATGAGCGAGTGGAGGCGGGGCTATTTTGCATATTCATTGATCCATGTATATTAAATGAGGCAAGGTTGTAGAGTTACATTCAAGCTATTTTAAAACATGAAGAATAACTTTTAAATATATAATTTTGATCAGCAAAGATGAGTTTTAAGGGATAAAATTATTGAATACAGGTGGACTTTAAATGTACTAGTATACAGTACTGTGTAATAGTACAGTGTACTATTATAATTTTTGTCCATATTTTGAAATAGATTTTTATATTTTTTAAATATATTGTAATATATTTTATATTCTTTTACTTCAAGTTTTAGCAATGTTTATATATATATATATATATATATATATATATATATATATATATATATATATATATATATATATATAGTTAACGATAATAACCTTGGCATACTTGCTTTCATGTTTGTGTTAGTCTGGACGTCTAACGTGTCGACATGATGTGTTTTGAAAGCAGTGATGTGCCCTGAAACTTTCCACAGCTCGAGACAATTTCAAAACCACACTTTAAAAATATATTCCTGAAGAAACCCAGACACCAAATCAACACAATTAAATGCTCCATTCTGTTCTGAAACACAAACACACAGAGCTGCTTCATAAATCAGCACAAGATTATTGTGTGCAGTTCTCCCCTTTTTGTCTCGTTTTATTTGTCTTTATCAGTAATTTAATTTTTACTGATAGAATATAACAAATAATCATACTTTTTTACACATTCTAATCATTTTTCTCAGCTGTATCATATATCAAATGAAAATAAAATATCAAACATGTTGGGAAGAATATGGACAGTGCTGAGCTCATTATTGACTCGTTAGAGCTTTTATTTCTGTCTTTGCTGGATCTTTTTGTTAAATATTCCATTAAAAATTAGAACGTTCTGCTCTTTTCCAGTTAATAAAAGCAGACTGAGATCAGAGGCTGCTGAGCTGTAAAAAGGGCAAAAAAGTACAATAAAAACACCAGCAAATGACAGAATTTTTATGTTTGGGTGGAATATTTCTTTGAAATGTCTAGATGCTTTTGTTATGTCTAAACGACATCCATTTAATTGTCTGGCTTTTTCATCTCCATTGTTTCATCACTGGTATACAAATATACATATTCATGCAAGAACAAATGAACAAAATCAACAAACTAACACTATTACCATTATAACCCATGACAACTCTCTACAGAAAGCGACTCGCTGCACAAGATTTCTAATCGAATGCATTTAAACAAAAATGATCTATTTACCATAATTCATCTTGAGAGTGTTTCATAATAAACTGCTTCATGCAACTTTGATCAGGCTTGTAAACTGAATGTAAATCCATCCCTTAAATGGATAGTTCACCCAAAAATTAAAATCTGCTGTTAATTTACTCTCCCTCAGGCCATTCAAGATATAGGTGACTTTTTATCTTCAGTTGAACAGTAAAGAAGATTTTAGCTAAAACCATCTTCATACAATGGAAGTCAATGGGTGCCGTCACTTTGAGATTCAAAAAACATATGCAGAAAAAACAAAATCAATACCCGCGGCTCCAGAAGATACATTAAGAAGTGAAACGATCAGTCTTTGCAGGAAAACATTTTTATTTTATACAAAATATATATTTTATGAAATAATATTTACACTACAATTGTTATAAAATCAAAGCCATATGTCTAACTAAGTTGTTTTCCGAATTTAACATTGATAACACAAAAATTAAAGTTCCCATGAGATTTTGTTTAGGTGCAATACCAATAACAGCCACCAGGCGTCAGACACACTCTATTGAATTTTTTTTGACACATTCTCCTTTAACAAATGAATACATTTCTGTCATAATATTACTTCTATTACAAAACAGTTGCCAAATATGGAACCTTGAGTCTCAGACCTTTCCAACGATATGCGTTTATAAAACAGTTTTAAAATAAATTTTGTAATATGAAACATGACAGAGGGGGCCTGTTAAAAGGATTTAAAGTACTGTTTCCATGGTAATGCAATGTCCAATTTCAAAGCGGTTTTCACAGATTGAATTTTGAGTTTTCCAATGATACCTAATTTATGATGATTACTATAAATAAAATATAAAGATTCATGGTAAAACATTTGGTATGTGTAAAGTTTCCACAGTCTGATCAGTGAAAGTGACCCAACGGTCCCTAGTGATCCAATAGGATGTTTACTTATGAGAAAAACATCTCGGAATTTCCTATGGACATAATGAAACTTTGGGATTTTAACACGTTAACTCAGATAAACATTTACACAGCACGTTCACTGTGGTCAAGCTTTGTTTGTAGGCAACCCGAAGCACTTCAGCAACTGTGATTCAAACTTGAAAATATAATTTCCCTGATTTCACTTCGTAAATCATTTCCATCTGCTCAATTTGCCAGATATGTCCTCTGAATGTCACTCATATTGACTCAGTATGTTACAATGAGATCAAACAAAGATTAAATAATATATTTGTTCTATGGTCTTGGTAAAATGACCCTCCAGCACCCTAAAAATGCCTTCATCATCTTTCAATCAAAATGGAATTACTCACTTTCTTTTTCCACTAACATCATGATGATGGTACAAGTGGGAAAAATCACAAAAATGTTGCACATCATAAAACTATAGCAAACAGACTTTTTAATGCTTGTTCCTGGCTTAATTTCCTTAAAATGCAATGCTGTGTGTGTGCATGAAAAAAACATCTTTTAAAAGACTCCATTCTAGTAAGTAACAGCCACTTTTCACGATCCAACCAATTCCCAATGGATAATTAAGTCCGGACTTGCATATTCTTCTTGATGAACATCCTTTTTAACTCATAAATAAATCAGACTACGGAAGCAAGAATGATTTTGAACTGTGTTTCAATTTGACTAAGTGTCTTTCTCGAGGGAGCAATGATGGTAGATCATCAACAGTGATTATTGGAGATTGAATCTACAGACTTAATCTGCAACACATAATTTAAACATTGTCCTATAATCGCACTGTTCAGAAAAACACACACTACTGGCGAAAGCTAGATATTTTACTTGTTAAATATGGATATATTTTTTTTTACACAAATGCATTGCTTTGCTTCAAAAGACCTTTATTTATGTTTGTTTGTGTTTCCAATAACGTGTATTTCGGGAATGCATATAAAGTCTGATGCGCTTTGTATTTCATAGTGAAGTGTTGCGCTGTTATCATTTATATGCGTGAAGCGCATCTCAAACTCCATCTCCGCATGTGCTGTGAGTTTGGGTTGCATATAACCAGGGTTTTTGCTACACAAAACTAGTCCAATCACGTTTCGGGGGGTAAAATTTCCTCCTGGAAAAATTTGCATTCCAGGGGCAAAATATGTTATTTGGGGTCACTTCAACCTGCTGACATGAGAAACAACCCGCGGCAATGGTGTTAAAGTAGCCCAATTATGCGGGAAAACTGCAGATTTTGACAACACTGTTTATAACGGCCATCTGAGAACACAACATGTGCCATTTAATCAGATTTGTAATGTAAATCATTTATAAACTGATGCCAACACAGAATACATCAATGTTTCTAAATATGCAAATTGTCGTTAATCGCGATTTCAAAATAAAAGTTTAAACCTTCACTGTAGCATTTCTATCATCACAAAGTGGCCAAATAGTAAAAATTAAGTTGACATTTGAATTAAATGGCCAATATTAAACAAGGATTTAATCATGCTGTAAAGTGTAACAACTGCCAGACCGTTGGCGCCCTCTGCAGGCATTTGTAATAACACGTAATGTACATAAGTTAAAATTAAGTTTAAATTATGTATATTATGTACTTTAACAGCGTTGTTCAATAAAACCACATGATTAGGTGTTTTGGGTTACTTTATTTGTAGCAATTGCCTCTTCGCCTGGAGTTTGATTGACAGGTGATCTAACCAATCATAACACCAATTCCGCCATTTTGTCCGACAAGGCAGTCAGGGGAGTTATTAATGTTGGTGGACTTGAACTTGAAAAATGATGTGTACTGATGTCTTTATGTGGTTGAAATGTGGTTCATTCATGTTTATTTGTTGATATAAATTAACTAGTAAGAGGAGATGATCGGTTCACGAGCCGCTTGATCTGAGGTGCTACACTTGATCTGTCACAACACATTAAAGAGACTCAAAATGGTATTTATTGTTTAAATTTCTTTAAAAATGTCAAAATTTGAGACTTTGTTTCATATAATTGTTAGTGACAGCCCTATTTTACATTTCAAATAAATTCTGTTCTTTTAAACTTTTTGTTTATCAAAGAATCCTGAAAAAAATGATCATAGTTTCCACAAAAATATGAAGCAGTACAACTGTTTTCAACCTTAATAATAATCATAAATGTTTCTTGAGCAGCAAATCATCATATTAGAATGATTTCTGAAGGATCATGTGATACTGAAGACTGGAGTACCGATGCTGAAAATTCAGCTTTAATCACAGGAATAAATTACACTTTACTATATATTCACATAGAAATCAGTTATTTAAGTTATAATAATATTGCTTCATGCTTCACAGTTTTGCTTACCTGAATATGACCAACTATCAGAGAAACATTAGTGTGTTTTACATCAGTGAACGTCTGACAGCTGCATTTCCTCAACAGAGCAACAAAAACCACAGACATACAGTAAGTGTTCAGTAAGAGCTAAATGACGCTCTCATTTGGGCCTATGAGACACTTTTAAATTTTAATCTTGAGGTCCATAAACTAACAGCTCAACCTCAATAATGGTTTTGCGGTGTCCGCTTCCCTCCATTGTGTTTTTAAATGGAAATGTCTTGGAACTGATTCAAACAAACATCGACTCTTATTGGATTCAGACCTCCACTCAAAACAAACACAGAAACTCTGTCCATCAGTGCTGATCTATCATTTCAAAGACAATAAAGTTCACATAGCAACGCTCTGGCAATCATATTAAGAGATTTGTTGTATTTGGATTGTTAATCATCAATTCAGATGTTTCACAGAGACACAGATTTAAAGAACTGGATCAGCTTTACTGTGCTTGTCAGCAAGAAAATAAACTAGATTTTTACATAGTATGAATACAATTTGAGTGGAATTTGTCATGTCAAACGCACTGCCACAATTTCAGCATGTTGTGGGTGGTTGCCAGGGTGTTGCTATGCTGTTGCTAGGGTGTTCAGGGTGGTTGCTATGTGGTTGTTTACTGTCTGAAAGGCAAAAGTGTAAAATAAACAACATAAAAACAGTCACTCAAAAAATGCTCTCTTTTCTATGTTCACCCCCATAATGATGTCAGCAGCAGCTGGGATGTCGGTGGATTTGTAAACACACTTTCACGAGGTCATTTCTCTGATTCAGAGCATTAAATCTGACAAAATAAAGCTGTCAAACAAGATAAAAAAGCATTAAAGAAAGATTTGAGGAGTCACAGACACCCCTGGACCTTTCTGACCTTCTCAGACCAATACAGGGAAATACACTGTATTTATTTAAATCCAGTTTCAGAGTATTCCAGTAACAAACAGAAGGAAAAAAGCAGGAGGGTGGAGAGCAGGTCTGACATCAGAGTAATGTGCAGCTCCCACTCTTTTAAGAGTCAGACCGTGCCGTGTGTTCGCTATAAAGCACAGCGCACAGGAAAGCAGCACATCCGCAGCAGAAACACACATCTGGATTTGCTTTTTTGGAGGAGTGAGGTACGTACAGCACTGATTCAATTACAAACCCATGTGTAGCGCTGCTGTCTGCCAAACATGTCATTTTAAATGAAATTTACTTAATGTGTGCACTGGATATCATAAATTCATGCTTTGATTTAGAGCAATTTTGAAAGAAACTAATAAAGCATGTTTGCTCAAAGGAGTGTCCTAGAACAACATGTTCTGCTTCTACAGAATAGAAGAACAGAAAAAGCCAGTGAAAAGGCAAAAGAAAGAGAAGCTTTGGCATTTTTAATTCTGTTTTAAGCTTCATTACATATTTGTCAGACTTTTAAGTCTAGTTAGGAATCAAAAAGTACATTATTGTCAGGTTTATCTGTATCATGGTATGAATGTCTGAAAAGAAAAAAAAGTGTTTCCCTATTCCCTCCCATTGGGTCTTTGACCCTATTCAATGCAAATTTCAATTGTTAGTTCATGCCTTCATTTGGAGGATGTTTTGTCTTGATCTTGGAATATCCAAAGAAATGTTGCAAACGGCTCAGATTGATTCTGTACTCAGATCAGCCTGTAAAGTGTCCTCTCGACAATCAGGATTATGTTTGGGTTTTTTTAGGTCAGGTATGCATCTTTTACTCTTTATTTCTGAGAATTTGATGTTTTGTATCAATTATCTTTAAATTGATTATGTAATTGGCATGATACATTTACCTGACTAATAATAAATTGTTACATTTGAATTTATTCTGAAATTATTAACTAATCTATTAAAGTAGATTATGTTGAATGCAAATCTGCATTCAGGTCAGTAACAGACTCAAGTCCAGTTTTAGTGGAGAATAGCGCACACCAACTCAGATTTTAGAGCTCCAACTAACGCTTGGCATTAGTTCAAGTGTACTTTGACTGTGAAGGCTAATAAAGGGAATTTACGTTTAGGATGACCGATCTAAATAATAACTTTAGCTAAGTGTACATGGGAAACCATGGCATGACCAAACCAAAGCTATCATCAGACAAAGTAATATTGGTCGGTTTATATCTGTAGTGGTCGTCATGACCTCTGACTAGAGATAGTGTTGCTTTAGTCAAGTGTATACAGATCCATGGGGACTAAACAAAACACTTTTAGAAAAAGCAAGCATCGGAGCCAGCGCCGGTCCTCCATATACGCAAATATGCAAGTTGCGTAAGGCCTCTGAACCACCAAGGGGCCCCCTTGCTCTCAAAGATTATTTCTAGGGCTGTGCGATTAATAGAATTTGATTTTGGCTTCCAGCGATTATAAAAACACAATGACACATTCTTTTCTTTTCCTTTAAAGCAGTCTCCTGCTGGACTCCTCGATACAAGAAAAAAAAAAGTTAAAAGTGTATTGTGCTGCGAAAGAGACGCTGTTCCCCAGACGGCGTTCTGTGCCTGCAATCCATGACGGAGCAAAACACGGACAAATATAGGCTGGTGTGGGCTTAAAGAGGAATGAGCGATGGTTTCTCTAGATAAGACTCTTATTCCTCATCTGGTATCGTTTAAAGCTCTTTGAAGCTGCACTGAAACTGTAATTTTGACCTTCAACCGTTTGGAGTCCATTGAAGTCCACTATAAGGAGAAAAATCCTGGAATGTTTTCATCAAAAACCTTAATTTCTTTTCGACTGAAGAAAGAAAGACATGAACAACTTGTGAGTAAATTATCAGGAAAAGTTTATTTAAAAGTGGACTAATCCTTTAAATATATACACACAAATATATGTGAAAAATGTCACTTGTGACGGGTACTTTATTGTCAAGCTTTGATTTAAACGCAGTCAGTTATGTTTTAAGTAAACATTAAAAAAAAAAAATAGTTGGGAAAGTAAACGATTTCTTGTCAGTATATTAGATCAGTGCATTCGGTCTTAAAGTGACAGCAGCCTGATAAACCTGCTGTTGTCTGTCACTTAATGTTAATCAAAGAAACAAAAGAAAAGAGAGAATCATTCACTGCTTTTCACTGAATAACTTTAGTAACTTTAATAAGAATCAATGGATATTTAAAGGGTTAGTTCAGCCCAAAATGAAAATTATGTCATTAATTACTCACCCTCATGCCGTTCCACACCCGTAAGACCTTCATTCATCTTCAGAACACAAACTAAGATATTTTTGATGAAATTCAAGAGGCGTCTGAACCACACATAGGCAGCAACATCATTGCACTTTTCAAGGCCCAGAAAGACATTGTTAAAATAGTCCACGTGGCTACAGTTGTTATGATATAGACACGGAGGCAGAGGTAAAAGCAATCCAGGTGAGTTTTATTGAACAATATGAAGAGCACAGAGTGAAAGCAGTGGATATCAGGTTCTTGAGAGATGAATAGAAAGTGATACTGTCCTTGTTTGACTTGCAGATCCGTGAGCTGAGATGATATGGAGGGAGACGTTGGAGACACTCACACACACAGGTAGGTAAGCACACAAAGGGACCAGGAGACGAAGGAGATGAAGGAGATCGCTGGATCAGGTAAGTAAGTCGATAGGGAGTCCTTGAGGTAAGCATACAAGTGCTGTAGTGCAAACGAGACCGGACAGTGAGTGTGTGTGAGTGTGGTGGCTTTATAGTGCTGGTGATTGCAGAGTGAATGAGATGCAGGTGGCGGTGATTAGTATGCTGGTGATTGAGTGCGTGGGTACTGTGGTGAGGTGGAGCCTGGCGTGTCTGTGACAGTACCCCCCTCCCACGGCCCGCTCCTGAGGGCCGTGGACCCCGACGTCGTGGTGGTCTTCCCCTGGGTCGCGGGGCAGGTCTGTCTGGATGGTTGGTATGGAAGTTCTGTAACAGAAGAGGATCAAGGATATCATTCCTGGGAACCCATGAGCGTTCTTCGGGACCATAGTCCTCCCAGTCCACGAGGTACTCGAGTTTACCACCACGGCGCCGGGAATCCAGGATCTCGTGGACCACGTAGGCTGTGCCGTCCTCTAGAAGAAGTGGAAGGGGGGCTCGGCGGCTGCCACGTCAGGCTCTGTGGAGGGAACAACAGAAGGGTGGTGAGGTTTGAGTAGAGACACGTGAAATGTAGGATGGATTCTACTATACTGTGCCGGGAGTTGGAGACGATAGGTGACGGGGTTGATCTGCCGAAGGATGGTGAACGGGCCAATGAAGCGGGGACTCAGCTTCTTGCAGGGCAGACGCATCCTGATGTCCCGTGTGGACAGCCAGACCTTCTGCCCCGGCTGGTAGACAGGAGCCTCGGAGCGTCGAAGGTCGGCTGCCATCTTGCGTCTGCGCAGGGCCCTCTGCAGCTGGTGGTGAGCTGAGTCCCACACCCTCTCGCTCTCCCGGAACCAGTAGTCGACTGCCGGAACGTTGGAGGGTTCCCCGTCCCAGGGGAACATCGGGGGTTGGTAGCCGAGTACGCACTGGAAGGGTGTTAGTCCAGTTGAGGCTTGGCGGAGGGAGTTCTGTGCGTACTCGGCCCAACCCAGGTACTGGTTCCAGGAGTTCTGGTGGCCGTGACAGAAGGTACGCAGGAAGCGGCCGATCTCCTGGATCTTCCGTTCCGTCTGCCCGTTCGACTGAGGATGGTATCCAGACGATAGGCTGACGGTCACACCCAGGAGGGAGAAGAAGGCTTTCCAGACGTGGGAGACAAATTGGGGTCCTCTGTCGGAGACGATGTCTTCAGGTAATCCATAATAGCGAAAAACATGATTGAACATTAGTTCTGCAGTAGCCATGGCGGTAGGCAGACCCTCCAGGGGTATCAAACGGCAGGACTTTGAGAAGCGGTCCACCACCACCAGGATGCATGTGTGACCGTCAGACTCGGGGAGATCGGTGACGAAGTCCACTCCCAGGTGTGACCAGGGTCTCTCAGGAACGGGCAGAGGAAAGAGCTTGCCGGTTGGAAGATGGCGTGGGCTCTTGGAGATGGCGCACTCCCTGCAGCCCTGCACGTACCTCCTGACGTCGTTGGCCATGTTGGGCCACCAGAAGCGTTGTTTGAGCAACGAGAGGGTCTCCTTGACCCCCGGGTGACCAGTGCCAAGTGATGAGTGGATGCTGTGCAGGAGTGGAGTGCGACGTGCCCGTGTGACGTATTGCAAGCCTTGAGGGCAACCCGGCGGAGTGCGTGTGGAGGCATTGGAGGAGGGAATGGTTTCTTCGGACCACTGGATGGGGCTCACGAAGATGGACTCCGGCAGAATTGTATCAGGCTCTTCGGGCTTCTCCTCAGGAGCATAGAGGCGAGACAGAGCGTCAGCTTTAGTATTCTTAGAACCAGGGCGGTAGGAGATGGAGAAGTTGAATCTAGAGAAGAACATGGCCCAGCGAGCTTGGCGGGGGTTGAGTCTCTTAGCGGCCTTTAGATATTCAAGGTTCTTGTGATCGGTGAGAACTTGAAAAGGGTGAGTTGCTCCCTCCAACCAATGCCTCCACTCCTCGAGGGCAAGCTTGACGGCCAGGAGTTCGCGGTCACCGATGTCGTAGTTGACCTCCGCCGGGTTGAGCTTGCGGGAGAAGAAGGCGCATGGATGGAGTCTACTTGGTACCCCCTGCTGCTGGGATAGGACCGCTCCCACGCCGGTGGTAGATGCGTCCACTTCCACGATAAACGGGAGATCCGGGTTAGGGTGGACGAGGAGGGGAGCGGTGGTGAAGGCTCTTTTCAGGGTTTCAAAGGCGTTGGTGGCTTGTGAAGACCAGGACAGAGACTTGGGCTGGTGACGGAGTAGGTTGGTGAGTGGACAGACGATAGTACTGTAATTTTTGATGAACCGGCGGTAGAAGTTGGAGAAACCTAGGAATCGTTGGAGTTCTTTGATGGTAGTAGGAATGGGCCAGGACTGTATAGCGGAGACCTTCCCCTCGTCCATCCGGATGCCACTGTGATCAATTACGTACCCCAGGAACTGGACGGAGGGTTGGTGAAATGAGCATTTTTCAGCCTTGAGGAAGAGATGGAACTGCCGTAAGCGCTGGAGGACCTCCGCAACGTGGTGGCGATGTTCGGCCAAGCTCCGGGAGTAGATGAGGATGTCATCGATATATACCAGAACGAACTTATGGAGAAACTCCCGGAGCACCTCGTGGATGAAATCCTGGAATACGGAGGGGGCGTTGACCAGGCCATACGGCATGACGAGATACTCGTAGTGTCCTGTGGGCGTGACAAAGGCGGTCTTCCACTCGTCCCCCTCACGTATCCGGATGAGGTTGTACGCGCTGCGGAGGTCCAACTTGGTGAACACAGTGGCACCGCGGAGATGTTCCAGGGCCGCTGGGACGAGGGGAAGTGGGTAGCGGAATTTTACGGTGATCTTGTTGAGGGCACGGTAGTCGATGCAGGGCCTCAAGCCTCCGTCCTTCTTAGCCACAAAAAAGAAGCTTGAAGCAGCAGGGGAAGTAGACGGACGGATGTAACCCTGTTCGAGTGCTTCCTGGATGTAGTCCTCCATGGCCTTCTCCTCCGGTATTGACAGGGGGTATATGCGTCCCCTGGGCACTGGTTCACCCGGTAGCAGATCGATGGCGCAGTCCCATGGCCGGTGTGGAGGAAGCTTGGAGGCGCGTTGCGGGCAGAACACGTCACTGAAGGGGGCGTAGTCCGGGGGAACATCCACGGAGCGCTTCTCGACCGGGCTCTCGATGGACGTGGCGTTGACGAGTAGAGACTGGGGTAGTGGAGATTTCGGAACAGGAAGCGCTGGGAAGCAGTCTGGGAAGCAGTGATCGCCCCACTTCAGGACTTCGCCCGTGCGCCAGGAGATGTTGGGGTTATGTTGTTCCAGCCACGGGCGCCCTAGAACCACGTCAGCGGTGGATTCCTCCAGAACCAGCAGATGGATGTGTTCCGAGTGGAGGACGCCGACTCCAAGTTGAAGTGGTCCCACGCAGTGACGGATGTGTTTACGGCTCAGGGGTTTGCCCGTGATGGAGTGGATTTGATAGCTCGTCGGTGAAGGAGAGACCTTGAGTTGGAGTTGTCTACAGAGGGCGCCTGAGATGAAGTTTCCGGCTGACCCTGAATCAAGGAGCGCCACCACTGGAACAGAGATATTTACAGCAGTAAGGGTTACAATGGTAGTGAGCGGTTTCATTTTCTGAATGCACTCACCACGGGTCGAGGAGGACGTGTTGGGCATGTGGAGAGATTATGCCCCATAGCTCCGCAATAAAGACAAAGATTCAGGGTCAGCCTTCTCTGTCTTTCGTTAGGGGTGAGACGAGAATGATCAATTTGCATGGGTTCTGGAGCTGGTTCTGGGGAGCTGACGGGTTCGGACCGACGGAGGAGGTTGGTGATGGATGACTGGCCCTGGTGCTCCTGGATACACGACTGCATACGGGACCCCACGCGGATGGCGAGTTGGATGAAGCGTTCTAATCCCATGGAGTCCTCGTATGCAGCGAGATGCAGCCGCACGGTAGGTTCCAGCCCCTGACGGAAAGTGGTGATGAGGGCTTGCTCGTTCCAACCGCTGGTGGCGGCTAGCGTTCGAAACTGCAAGGCATATTCGTTAACAGAGAGATTTCTTTGTTTTAGATTATAGAGTTTCTCACCAGTCGAGGAATCTGTCAGAGGTTTCCCAAATACTTCCCGGAAGTGGGAGACGAACGCCGAATAGGATTTGACGACTGGGCCTTTTTGGGTCCATAGCGAATCTGCCCATTGAAGAGCCTTCCCTTGCAGTTGTGAAATAATGAACGCTATTTTAGCTGTATCAGTGGTGTAGAGGTGCGGCTGCATCTCCAGGACCAGTTCACATTGGAGAAGGAATCCGCTGCATTCCTCCGCCGATCCAGAGTAGGGCGCCGGTTTGGCCATGGGACTGGCGGTGAATGCAGGTGAAGGAGTAGTGCTGGCGGGTGCGGAGACAGCCGTGTTGGAGGGTGACGATGTAGAGGGTTGTGGTGTGAGTGCTCGACGCAGCGCGTCCACGAGCTCCTGGAAAGGATCGTTGGTGCTCATGCCGTGAAGTTGTTAAGGTCCGGTCTTCTGTTATGATATAGACACGGAGGCAGAGGTAAAAGCAATCCAGGTGAGTTTTATTGAACAATATGAAGAGCACAGAGTGAAAGCAGTGGATATCAGGTTCTTGAGAGATGAATAGAAAGTGATACTGTCCTTGTTTGACTTGCAGATCCGTGAGCTGAGATGATATGGAGGGAGACGTTGGAGACACTCACACACACAGGTAGGTAAGCACACAAAGGGACCAGGAGACGAAGGAGATGAAGGAGATCGCTGGATCAGGTAAGTAAGTCGATAGGGAGTCCTTGAGGTAAGCATACAAGTGCTGTAGTGCAAACGAGACCGGACAGTGAGTGTGTGTGAGTGTGGTGGCTTTATAGTGCTGGTGATTGCAGAGTGAATGAGATGCAGGTGGCGGTGATTAGTATGCTGGTGATTGAGTGCGTGGGTACTGTGGTGAGGTGGAGCCTGGCGTGTCTGTGACAACAGTGGTTCAACCTTAATGTGAAGCGGCAAGAATATTTGTGCGCAAAAAACAAAACATCAAAACAAAAACAAAATATGACGCATCTTCTAGTACAGAATCTCTGATCAAAACACAGTTAAAGAAGAAGCAGAAACAAGCAATAGAATATTGTCCACGCAAATGTAAAATATTGCGATCATCAAACATTAAACAGCATGTAAATCAAAACTGCCATCCGGACGTAGTCTTTGAGAAAAATGCAATTTTCTCAGCTTTTTGTTTAAAATGTTGCCTTTTTTATGAAACTTCATTTCAAGTGTTAATGAAAAAAGATGCATTTCATTAAAATGGAAAGTTAAAGTACAGTTAAAGGTATATTTCAAGTATAAAAAATGAATATCTAAATAGGAACACAGTAGTATATTTAAATTGTAAAAATAATATATATAAATAGTAAACTATAAATATGATGTTATGTTCACTTAATGAAAATTACAAGTAAACATGAAGTATAGAACTACTTAGTAGTTTACGGACAGTATACTTGTAAGTGTACTTTCATAAACTAAAAATAATGTAAAACTAGTATACATAAGTTCACTTGTAGTACAGATGCAGTACAAATGAGAAATGTAGCCGTGAACTAGTTGTGCACTTAAAGTGTACTACTGTTACACTTATAGTACACTTAAAACTATACTTTTATATACTAAAATGAGGGCCAATTTAGTCCCAAGCAGTATTGAAATGGTACACTTACAAGTTTACTACTAGTACATTGATATTAGTATACTTACTACATAAAGTATGCTTAAAAATATACTTGAACATTACTTAACCATCTGGAGTCTGAGGCTGATTTGGGGCCTGGGGAAGTTTTGACATGCCCTGACATTTGTGCTTTTTTCAGTTGTTCATAAACATATTAATGACACAAGTGTCATTACACTGTATTCAGCACAAACTAGGCTACAATAATATGTGAGGAACATGTATGTACATGTTTGTGTTTTTGAAGGAATAACGTTTATGCGTGGTTATTGAAAAAACAAAAAACTTAAGTCACTGAAATAAGGCCAAAAAAATAATATTAAATCTGTGTTCACAAGACTTCTGGGTATTGGAGGTTGTAGACTAGAGTTTTTACTTCAAAATTATGTAAAAATTATGCTGCCTACTCCTTCATATAAAACAATATATAGATTTACTTTTTGTAAGACACTTTTTGTCAAGAAACACAGTATGCGTGGAGGCGTGAATCATCATGAATATTGGGTCATTTACACCTGAGAAGACAAAAGAATCGCATAATAATGACCTGAAATGACTTGCATATTAATGAGGCCTTTCAGTCAGGTAGGCTGTTAAAAAAAACTCTCTGTAATCATGTCTCAGCTCAATTTAAAATAATGGTATTTTATTATATTCTTTAAAATATAATGTATTTCTGTGATGCAAAGTGTCTGAACAATTATGTTACCTCTATGGCATTTCATATAGGCTTTTAGCTTAAAAGCATGCACATTTGGAGAAATACTGATGGATTCTTATATGTTTATGTCAATTTTCTATACAGAGGAGTAATTATTCAATATTTATTGTCATCACTATGAGTGCTGGATACTGTGTGTTTTCAATTCATACTTGCAGCCGGAGGGCGCTCTGTGCACCTTTAGGCCACAAATCCATATAAAGAAGAACAAGAACCAGGAACTAACGGCATGTCTTCTAGAGATCGCTAACCATGGCTTTAACATCCAGATAAACAATAAATACACGATTGAGACAATGCATACATGTATTGCCTCTGAATTTGCGTCTGAATAGCACTGGCTCCATGGGCGTGGCCGCATTAGCGTATAATGAGCTGAATCACGGACTTCTCACATGGCTCTCTTTTCATACAGATTACATAAACACAGAATGTCTGTTTTCAATTTGACTTGCACGATTTAAAACCTGACATTTCAACGTTTCTTTAGACATAAGTCTAATTTTTTTCTCATTAGTATTCACTAAGTTACAGTTCATTTTCTGAGAACTATCAGATTGGACTTCGTTCAGAGGGAGACGAGAGATCACGCATCATGTTAGTTTTCTTTATTTTGCAAAAAGCACAACATTGTGTTTTTACTCTGAGTGTACACAAATAAAAGAGGATATTCAACAGATTAAAATGGTGTATAGCTCTTAATTGTATGTGCAACATTGACTGAGTATTTTGAGTCTCTTTCACACTGGTAAGAAAAAAAACGCGATGGTATCGCCGGCGATACACTTAACAAAATTAACTTGAAGTATACTTCTTTTTCATTAGGGTATCATTAAACCTTGCAACACAATATTCTTATATTTTGATATAAATGAATTTAACGATCCACATGATTTGCTTTATCAATGCGTTTATTAGTTTGAGTAGTGTTTCAGAGAAGATATTAAGAAGAGATTAAAAGAAATTTGATTTCCAAATAACATTTTGTAAAGGTAAAATCAGAAAAAGTAAATATAGTACAATCAAAGTAACTGTAGAGCAATATGACTCGGTCTCACATGTCCGTAACACAAACATATTTGTTTGACACTGAGCAGGACCCATCGTTCCAGCAACGGTTAGCTGTAGGGAGGAAAAATTAAATAAGTTATTCTGATCATTAGGCCACATGTCCATCAAAGTCATCCGCATAACAAGGGACTGAGCAACTGCCACATTCTGCTTCTACATAGCAAGCAAAGCGTCTCGACTCTTAACTGAAAAGCGCCCACAGCTAGGCGTTTTAAGATGCTTTGGTGGACACACAGCCTTATAATGGTGTTAAAATCAAAATAAAATAGAATTTTCAAATTTAAGCACTTTGCAAAATCCAAATTAGCCATTTCATGTTATCTTATAATATGACATTATTGTATTGAAAAGCATAATTGAAAGTAGGCTATTCAAAAAACAGACTGAATTCTCACAGGTCCAGTTGATCTCCAGACAGTTCTCAGCACCATTGGCACTATTAGGCTCATTAGAGCACCAGTTGGTGTAGTCATACGCAGTTCCATCACTCCACAACCACTGTCCTTCCTGTGAAGGAGTGAAGAGAGTGAAGACAAATAGAGCACTGCTGTACTTAGACTTAAAGGGTTAGTTCACCCAAAAATGAAAATTCTGTCATTAATTACTCACCCTCATGCCGTTCCACACCGTAAGACCTTCATTAATCTTCAGAACACAAATTAAGATATTTTTGATGAAATCCGATGGCTCAGTGAGATCTCTATTTCCAGCAGGATAATTAACACTTTCAATGCTCAGAAAGCTACTAAAGACACATTTAAAACAGTTCATGTGACTACAGTGGTTCAACCTTAATGTTATGAAGCGACGAGAATACTTTATGTGTGCCAAAAAAAACAAAACAGCGACTTTATTCAACAATATCTAGTGATGGGCGATTTCAAAACACTGCTTCATGAAGCTTTACAAATCTTTTGTTTCGAATCAGTGGTTTGGAGCATGTATCAAATTGCCAAAGTCACATGATTTCAGTAAACGAGGCTTTGTTACGTCAGAAGTGTTTGGAAATATTTAGAAATTTCAATGGTTCACGCTCCGAACCACTGATTCAAAACAAAAGATTCATAAAGCTTCAGTGTTTTGAAATCGCCATCACTAGATATTGTTGAATAAAGTCATCATTTTGTTTTGCAGTATTCTCGTCACTTTATAATATTAATGTTGAGCCACTGTAGTCACATGAATTGTTTTAAATACGTTTTTAGTAGCTTTCTGGGCTTTTCTGGAGGCCTCACTGAGCCATCGGATTTCATAAAAAATACCTTAGTTTGTGTTCTGGAGATGAATGAAGGTCTTACAGGTTTGGAACGACATGAGGGAGAGTAAATGACAGAAATTTCATTTGTGCATGAACTAACCCTTTAAGTAAGAAGCTAACTAAGTTTAGCTTTGAACTATAACTTTCTTCATTACAAACTTGGCCTTTACTGTTTAAAGCAGAAATGTCAGTTTAGACAAACAAACAGGTCTCTTTAGGACACACAATTTAACTTACTTGTTCACCATCATGAGCACCAACCCAAGCCAGTGTGGAAGAAGGCACCAGACTCAGCAGGAAATCATTTTCCAGTTTACTATGTACAGATGCCAGATTCGCACCAAGACTTTGACAGTTTCTCTAAAGAAACAGATTTTTTGTCAATACAAAATGTTTTTAGCATAAAGCATAAGTGACTTTTTAAAAAACATTTTAGTCATTTAGTCAAAGTCTGCTCTGATTATTTCTATTTAGATGTAGTTAAAGACAACTAATATAAAGTGTGACCGAATCACCTTGTTGTAACTCACACATTACCTCTGCTGTAATCCAGTTGACCGACTGAGAGAAGTACTTGTAGCACCGGACTCCAAAATTTTTCCATCCAGGGGGGCATTTTACAGCTAACTCAACTGCATCCAGTACATAAACATTAGGATTCTTATATTCACAGCAATATTTTCAACATTATGCAAATATTAGTCAATGTAATATTGTACACTGTAGATTTCTCAAATGCTTTTAACAAGGGTTTTTACAAATAAATGTGACCCTGGAGCACAAAACCAGTCATAAGTCACACGCGTATATTTGTATCAATAGCCAACAATACATTGTATGGGTCAAAATTATGGATTTTTCTTTTATGCCAAAAATCATTAGGATATTAAGTAAAGATCATATTGCATGAAGAAATCCTACCGTAAATATATAAAAAATGTATTTTTGTGAGTGGATATGCATTGCTAAGGACTTAATTTGGACAACTTTAAAGGTGCTTCTCTCAATATTTTGATTCTTTTGCACCCTCAGATTCCAGATTTTTTAATATTTTCCTATCCTAACAAACAATACATCAATGGAATGCTTTTTATTCAGCTTTCAGATGATGTATAAATCTCAATATGACTGGTTTTGTGGTCCAGGGTCACAAATGTCTTACCTTCTGCATTCCCCATGGAGAAGATAATGAAAAGAAGCAGAACATTTCTCAGCATTGTCATGATGAACCTGAAATTAAATAGCAGGAAAAGTTAAATGTCTGCACTCATATGCTGCACACTGTGGAAAGCACAAAAATACTTTATTTAAAAAATTTTCAGTAGGTCTATGTTCCAAAAACTCACCCTGGTTTTCAAATTGTTGCCTTCTGAATCTCGGAGTAAGATTGTGTGAAGTTCCAGAAATAATCCTGCTTTTATACTTTTTTTAATGTCACGCATGTATGGATTAGTAGGATAGGCATGAGGATGAAACAGGATGTGATTGTTTGATAGTTTGATCTCCTGAGATACGGACACAAATACATGCAGGAATTTGTCTCCATACCCCACAGAGTGAAGATAGTGGAAAATTTCTTTCCCTCCTGACCTTCCTTCATATTTGTTCCTTCTCCCCCACGTCCTTCCCTTTACCTGTTCTTCCCTTCACTCAGTTCACTTAGAATGATTATATAAAAATTAAGTTCTTTATCAATGCAAGTCAATCAACAGACATGTTTGGTATCATTTATATTTGCATCATGTAAATCAAGAATAAATTACTCAAGTGGGTGACTGTTATTATGGTTAACTCCTTACTTGGTGAACATTAACATGTGTTTGTGAGCATCTATTTAAAATGAACATTCTTGGTCAGCATATTAGAATGATTTCTGAAGGATCATGTGACACTGAAGACTGCAAAATTCAGCTTTGATCACAGGAATAAATTACATTTCACTACATATTCTACATAGTCGTAGAAAACAGCTATTTTAAATTGTAATATTATTTTACAATATTACTGTTTTTACGTTATTTTGTTGTTGTTGTTGTTTGACTTTCAAAAACATTAACAAATCTTACCAACCCCAAACTTTTGAACAGTAGATGTTAGTTTCAGACCATCCCATAATTCACATCCTGGGATAAACATACATAAAACACAGAACAAACTTAAAATACTTAAACAGCCTATCTGATTCACGTATCATTCTTATCTGCTTAGTCATGGTTTAACCGCAATTAGTAAGTCTGACTAAAAAGATTTCATCTTCTGACTACTGACAGATGAAGGGGAAAAAAATCAGTGTTATTGCCCAAGTTTGTTCATTTCCTTCCCCTGCTATTTTTCTACCTAATGAGCAGCCGGACAGACAGTTTCCCCTGAATACACTGGAAATATTATGCAACTACACTTTCAGATGTCACTTCCAGGATTCACTCACATGTTCCAAACCTCTTTCCTATTTTATTATATGGATCATAAAACTGATTTTTTTTTTTTTTTTTTTTTTTTTTACACAAAATGAAAGCAAGACATATGAGTTTAGAATGACATATCACATAAGGCCTTTTCAAATGTGGGTGAAATTTCAAGTGAACTATTGCTTTACCAAACATTACCAGTCAAAAGTTGGGAATAATTAAGATTTTTTTAATGTTTTTGAATAAAGTATTATGCTCACCAAGGCTGCAATTTATTTGATCAAAAAGTAAAAAAATAATACAATTTAAAATATAACTATTTTTGGTTTAATATATTCTACATTACAAATATTTCTTAGTATTATTGGAAAAAGCAACAATTTTTTGTGCAAACCATGATGCATTGTTTTTTTCTTCATAATTCTTTGATGAATAGGATATGGATGCTTTTTTCGACCACAGAATAAAAATATTTTTAAAGATAAATGCGACTTTTTATCTCCCAATTCTGACTTTTTTTCTCGCAATTTTGACTTTTTTTCTCTCACAATTTCTGGCAAGAACGCTTTATATCTCACAATTCTGACTTTTCTCACAATTGAAAGTTTATATCTTACAATTCTGACTTAAATTCAGATATATAAACTTGCAATTGCAAGTTATAAAATCCATTTCTGACAATTCTGACTTTTTTTCTGACAAATCAGTCTTTTTTAGTTTATATCTCGCAATTCTGACTGTTTCCCTTGCAATTCTGACTTCTTTTTTTAGAATTCATATAAACTTGCAATTACAAGTTATAAAGTCCATTTCTGAGGGAAAAAAGACTGACTTTTTATCTCGCAATTCTGACTTTATAACACAATTGCAACTTTATGTCATGCAATTCTGAGAAATTCTGAGAATTCAGAACTGCAAGATGTAATCTCGAAATTATGAGAAAACAAGTCAGAATTATGAGAATTATAACTTATTATTATTATTATTATTCATTGGTGGAAACAAGCTTCTATAATAAAAAGTTCAAAAGAACAGCATTTATTTGAAATAGAAACTTTTGTAACTTTATAAATGTCTTTACTGTCACTTTTGATAAATTTAATGCATCCCTACTGAATAAAAGTATTACTTTCTGGAAATCTTCCTTTGAATTATAACGTATCACAGTTTCCACAAAAATACTGGTAATAATAAGAAGAAAAAGTCATAATTACTCCAAACAGAAGTGCAATTAAATGCAAAAACTGACACTAAACATCTCTTCTCTTCACAGAAACATGGAGCAAGACATAAAAGCAACAACACTGTCAATCCTTTCTACAATTCCTACGACCGTCTCCTGGAACAACCTGACCAATGACACCCAGTGTCCGCATTGGGAAGTGTGGGACTGGTTGTACATCATGCAGCCTGCTTACATGTTCATCATCTGCGTGCTGGGAATTCTCGGGAACGTCTTCGTCCTGCTGGTCTTCGGCCTGCATAAGAAAGCATGTACGGTGGCGGAAATCTACCTCGGAAACCTGGCAGCCGCCGACCTCCTGTTGGTTTTGTGTCTGCCGTTCTGGGCGATCAACATCGCCAATGGGTTTGAATGGCGATTCGGGTCGGTCATGTGCCGTCTGGTCAACACGGGCATCAGAATGAACATGTTTTGCAGTATTTACTTGCTGGTTTTGGTCAGCGCCGATCGTTACGTCGCACTCGTCCATGCCATGTCACGCGGTAGAATGAGACGACCTCGATACGCCAAGCTCAACTGCATTGCCGTTTGGTGCTTTGGATTAATACTCAACATCCCAACACTTCATTTCCGGGATACTCAATTCATCCCAGAGCTGAACATCACGGCTTGCATTCTGGACTATCCGAGTCCCCATGTCGGCCTCGTTTGTGACATCCTTCTCATTTTGCTCGGCTTCATCATCCCAGTTTTGGTGATCTCCTACTGCACGCTGAAGATCATTCGAGCCCTGAGCGAGCAAGTCGTCGACCGCTTTAATGCGGAAAACACGGAAAGAAAAGCCACCATCCTGGTGCTGGTCGTGCTGTTGGTGTTTCTCTTGTGTTGGGTGCCGTTTCACCTCGTGACCCTCATGGATATCCTGATACGCTTCGGTGTCCTCGGTGGATGCAGCTTTCAATCCGGTCTCGACATCTCCAATCAGATATTCACATATCTGGCTTTGAGCAACAGCGTGCTGAACCCGATACTCTACGTGATTGTGGGCAAGAACTTCAGGAAGAAAGTCAAAGAGCTGATGAAGCAACTTACAGAGAAGAAAACAGATTCAACAAACGGTTCTACGAGATCACAGCTCTCGTCAACCTTAAAGACCTTCACGACATATTAAGACCATTATGCAATATTATACAATGTTCATAGGTAATTATAATTTATAATGTTTGTTTAATATGTCAGTTTTTATGTATACTGTAATTTTTTTTATTTTTTTTAAAATTGTAAATAAAACATATTATTGGAGTGTTTTACAAGAAAACACTATTTTAGTTTTTCTTCTTCAAAATTTCACATTTAATTCAATGCCATTTCTTTGTAATTCTTTGTGAAATTTAGCAATTTTTGAGTGAAAGTAAATTGTACACCATTTTTTTCCAGGTTACAAACGGTGTACATCTTTCATTTTATGTTTTGAGACAGTGGTGTTTTTGAAAGTAATTTTTTGTATGCTGATGCAATGCTGATGTTAAAAATAATTAAGGTCTGAAATTAATGGAAAGATATTGCAATCAAACTCACAATTACACTCAAAACTCCAGATTGCATAGATGTTTGCATGTCACTTTGCATATTAAGCATCTGCTAAATGAATAGTAGCATTTTCAAATCTGTGTTATTATTACGAAATACTTAAAAGCCCACTGAAGTGCCTTGAAATGCGCAGCATTATTCAATGTGTTTACGTAATTTCAACTGAAACAGGAAGATAGGGTAGGATATATTGAACAGCTCCTCCCCTTTTTGTAAAATAGCCAATAGCATTTTGTTTATATCACAGCTCAGCCAGAGCTGTTGAACTCAGTAAAGCCTCAGTTTCCTTCTAATCTCTAACCGTTTCTCCTCCTGTGCATAATTTTAAATGAGTCTGATACGTTTTATGGTCTGTGCATATGAAAAGTTACGTGTACATGATCCGCTCTGTGCTATCGTATCTCTGGACTGTGGTTCGCCTGACACTAACATGAAACCAGACTTCATTCACCTCAATGGAAAGCATATTTACACTGTCTGAATCATTCCTTTCCTCCATATAGTGCACTATGTGCCATTCACCATGTAGAAATCTAGTAGTTGTGTGAACAAATGATTGATTTCAGCTGCAGCTTCAGCATCTATTTATAATGTAGGGGGCGGGACGCTTCAGATTTTAGAGATCATTTGATTGGACAGAAAAGCTGAAGTGCAGAGTGATGTCATCAAAATCATTGATCCATATTGGCGGTACATTTTAAATGCTTATATCTTCTAAATGTGATTTTTGTCATTGTTTTGGGAGTACAGTATAGCTTATAGATAACAGTGATGACATTTTGATTCATACATTAGGACAATACAAAGGCACTACTGTGGTAATATGGCACTTTTTGTGTGTGTAATGCATGTTAAATATCAGACAAATACAGACAGATGACGATCAGAAATACAGACAGAATCTCTTCTAAAGAGATTGTAAAACGCTAGGCATGCTCTTGCTGACTTTGTAAATGGTTACAAAGACAAACTGGGCATTATACACTAAATGACTAGTTGTTCTGAACATAAACTCACATGGAAACATGAGTGAATAGACGCAGTCAGTATGGACTCTACAGATCACAACAGTTAGAGGTGAGTGGTGTTTATTATCAGTCAAATATTGAGGCTAATTTGTTATGCGAGTTCTGTTAATTTACTTTTGTATTTTTATTGCATTTTATTGGCAGAAGGAGAATGTTTTTGATATGCAGTGTCAGTGTCCATCATACACTACTGTGATATTTGTGATATTTGTGATATTTAACTCCGACTGCCTGAAATCTGCAGAACGGCGCAGACTTTCAGCAACTATTGTTGAATATAGACTGCAAATCAGGGCAAAAATATGAGCAAAAGTTACGTAGTGTCCAGGCTTTAAGAGAACAGCTCTCATCAACTTTAAAGATATTAAAGGGATAGTTAGACATAGAGACAGAAAATTGTGTCATCATTTACTCACCCTAAAATTGTTCCAAACCTGTATGCATTTTTTTATTCTGCTGAACGCAAAATATATATTGACTTCCATAGTATTTTTTCTCCATACTATGGAAGTCAATGGGGCCCATTAACTGTTTGGTTACCCATATTCTTCAAAATATCTTCTTTTTTGTTCAACAAAAGAAAGAAATTCATGTACAGGTTTGAAAGAACTTGAGTGTGAGTAAAGGATGACAGAATTTTCATTTTTAGGGAGAACTGTCCCTTTAAGACCATTATGTATACAATGTTCATAGGCACAAATTGTTTGTCAAATGTTTGTTAAATATGTCGGTTTTGATGTATGTGGTGTTACTCATTTTAAAATGGTGTACTTTTCTGAAGTGAGAATCTGACGTGCTTTAAGTATCTGGAAAATCTAAAATATGTGGCGAAATGTATAAATGTAGATGCCAGTTTTTAAAAAAATGTTGTTATCCTTATGAAATATTGTGCTTCTTGTTCAAAAACATGGTACTATCATTGAACTTTTTGTCTGTGCAATGCATGTAAAATATCAGACAGACTCTGGAGCGATGATGATGATGTCTGCAGACTGTGTGTTTCCAGTGTTTGTTTCCAGGGTCAGAAAATGACTAGTTGGTCAAATTAAAGAATGTGCGACAGACTTTCCAGTAATGACTCCTCACCCGTTTCTCTTTGTGCTTCTATGAATAACACCCTCCTAAACAGTGTTTTTGCAGTGATACCTCAATGGCCAGACATGTTTTTGAGAAGCCTGCGGTCGGTAACAGCAGTGGGACCGTCATGATCGCGGGTGGGTGGCTGTGATCTGTCAGCGTTCCCTCAAATAAAGCATATATGTTCTTAAATGAGTGCTATAAATTCAGCACAGTCTTTTAAACAAAACCTCTGCCTTTAAAAATAACATCTCTCAGCTGCATTTTCAGTGCTTGAAAGCATTTGAATGCATGGAATTGATTTTTAGAGGTATTGTTTTTACGTTTATGAAGGTGTATTTCTTTTCTAAAAATATAAAACATGTCAAAATAACTTTAGTTGATTAAATACATTCTCATTCTGAATCATTCTAGCAGTTTCCCCCCCATGAAAATCCACTTCAGCTTCGCAATAAACACTCGCCTCTGAAACTGTAAACAAAAGAAGGTATCTTAAAAAATGAAGTGACCAGCTGCACCAGTTTACAGTTTACAGTTCAGTAGTTGTGCCTGACAGCTATAAACTTGTTAAACTACCATTTTAAATTCATTCAAGCTTCAGATTTCAGTTTTATATTGAGATCTTTCATCCAGATGCATGTATCACAGCACAGTTATTATAAGTTAGTTATTATAAACAATAGGCCTATTCAGAGGATTTAAGAAATATAACCCAAAGCAGCACTAACCACCATATATGTTGACTTCAGAACACAGACTGGAACTGTACATCTAACATAAATATTACTTCAGTCAGTAAATTTCATAAATGCATTCGATATTAAATATAAAAATATTACTCCTTGAAGCAGAAGCACTGAACCCCATAACAGATTACAAGGAATTCATAACAGGTATATTTTGGCCATCACACTTTAAATGCGTGAGCCATTTTTTCTCTTTTCAGTGACATTTGGGGCGAGTTACAATCCTGATGCCACACATCAGCTCACACTCTCTCTCTCACAGCAGAAACTGATCTGAAGCAGATCTCACACCGACCTCTGCTGGTAGAAGTGCTGCATTACAAGTGTTTTTATAGCTGAAACCTTTTACCCCTCTATCTATCTATCCATCTATCCATCCATCCATCCATCATCTATTCCTCCATCATCCGTCCGTCTGTCCGTCCGTCCATCCATCCATCCATCCATCGTCCATCCATCCATCCATCCGTCTGTCCATCCGTCTGTCCATCCATCCATCCATCATCCATCCATCCATCCATCCATCCATCCATCCGTCTGTCCATCCAGCCATCCGTCCAACCATCCATCTATCCGTCCATCCATCCATCCATCGTCCATCCATCCATCCATCCATCCGTCTGTCCATCCATCCATCCATCCATCCATCCATCGTCCATCCATCCATCCATCCATCCGTCTGTCCATCCATCCATCCATGCATCATCCATCCATCCATCCATCCATCCATCCATCCGTCTGTCCATCCATCCATTCATCATCCATCCATCCATCCATCCATCCATCCATCCATCCGTCTGTCCATCCATCCATCCGTCCATCCATCCATCCATCCATCCATCCGTCTGTCCATCCATCCATCCATCATCCATCCATCCATCCATCCATCCATCCATCCGTCTGTCCATCCATCCATCCGTCCATCCGTCCATCCATCCGTCCATCCATCCATCCATCCATCCATCCATCCATCCATTCATCATCATCATCTAGCCATCCATCTATCCGTCCGTCCGTCCGTCTATCCATCTGAAACCTTTTACCCCTATATCTATCTATCCATCCATCCATCCATCATCTATTCCTCCATCATCCATCTGTCCATCCGTCCATCTGTCTGTCCGTCCATCCTTCCATCCATCCATCCATCCATCGTCCATCCATCATCATCTATCCATCCATCTATCCGTCCGTCCGTCCGTCTATCCATCTGAAACCTTTTACCCCTATATCTATCTATCCATCTGTCCATCCATCCATCCCTCCATCATCTATTCCTCCATCATCCATCCGTCCATCCGTCCATCCGTCCATCCATCCATCGTCCATCCATCCATCCATCCATCCATCCGTCTGTCCATCCGTCTGTCCATCATCCATCCATCCATCCATCCATCCATCCATCCATCCGTCTGTCCATCCGTCCGTCCATCCTTCCTTCCTTCCGTCCGTCCATCCATCCATCATCATCCATCCATCTATCCATCCGTCTGTCCATCCGTCCGTCCGTCCTTCCTTCCGTCCGTCTGTCTGTCTGTCCGTCCGTCCATCCGTCCATCCTTCCTTCCGTCCGTCCGTCCGTCCGTCCGTCCATCATCCATCATCCATCCATCCATCCATCCATCCGTCCATCCATTAATTTATAGAAGTACAAATATTCCATTTCTCAATTAATATGATCTCATAAAAACTGCATGTGTAATAAATATAGATAATAATAATTTCACACTGTTTGACAGTGCAACTACCCAAATTTCTGTCATTTTAGTATGTTATGTACTATTAGTATTAAGTGAAGTATGTAATACTTTCTAATAAGGAAACAAATCCGCAAATAAATCAAGCCTAATATCCAGAGTTGTGGCCCACAGATGTTGTGTTTGCATTACTCTGAAGTCTTCATCCATCACTGTTCAGTGTGTTACAGTTTTTTTCAATTGCTAACAAGCATTTAGCAATACTTAAAGTACTTTTTCTAAACTCTTAACACAGCAACACACAAACATCACACAGTTAGCCAAATAGTTAATTTTCTGCCCAAAACCAAATTTTGTTATATAAACACAAACTCCACATTTCAAAACGCTAAAAACCTTTTTCAACATATACTAACTCTATCAAAACACAGCAAACCTGATTCAAAATCGAGTCGTTCTGTCAAACACTAGCACTAGTTTTCTATCCAACATGAACATATAGTCAATCAAAGCGCAATGACTGTCAAAATACTAACAGTTGATGGCATTATGAAAAATGCATTACTTGTCATGTTTCAGTTCTACCTGCAGAAAATATGAAATCCATTGTTTTTATAATTCAGTTTCCTTGTACTACAGTAATAGTATAATGCATTACTTTATAGAATGTGCAGTAGAAAAAAAGAAGAAGAAAGTAACAGAATTGCTCAGGGCAGCTACTGGTCAGATGTGTCCCTTATGCAGGACTTCAGTGACCCCTTGGTTGAAATCTTTCTGGGGTTGGGTGTGTGGTGTTGATGGTGCCCTCATAGAGGTTGGGATGGTGTCCCCTTGGTAGTTAGTGCCCTACGCAGACCACACATTCTGCATATATGGAATAGTGGTAGTGGAATTGTTGTAGTAAAAGCTTTACATGAAGCTTTTACTGAAATGAAAACATGAAATTGCTGCCATTGATCAACAAAAATCCAACATACATGGCCTTTGGTTACTGTTGAAGCTTTTTTCCACCACAGAATAAAAAAAGTATAAAAGGTAATTGTGATTTTTTTATCTCACAATTCAATTTTTTTATTTTTTTATTTTGCAATTGTGAATATACATCTCACAATTCTGACTTTTTCCCCTCAGAATTGTGATATATAAACTATAGGAATTGAGTTTAAAAAGTCAGAATTGTGAGATAAAAAGACACAATTACCTTTTTTATTTTCTATTCATGGCAGAAATAAGCTTTCATAGGTTCTACATATGTAAGTGAAAAAAACAGAGATGCACAGTCCAGCACACATTCTTCCTCCTCTCCTCTACCTCTTCTTCTCCCTTGTCCTGATCCAACTTCTCCTTTCCTCCTTCATCTATTCTTCTCCCTTACCCAGATATTATTTTCTCTCTGCTCCTCTGTGTTGTTCTTCATCCACACTGAACAAATCCGATTCAAAGAGTCCTATTTTACTGTGTATGTCCATGTAATGAAAGAAGTTTAACCCCTGACTATTCCTCCAACTGAGACTGGAATCTGCTATTTCTCAATATTTCAGTGATCTGATAATTAAAATGCTTATCAATTGTTTCAGTATTTGTTTTATATAATTTTTTCAATACTTTTGAGCTGCTGTTGTTGCAAAAGTATATGTTTTATCCTATATTTAAAGATTGGAACATTGGGTCTTCATTTCTGACTTGCTGTGTTTAAGCATTTGCAAATCAGATGAGAAAGATCCATGATTTTGGTATGAGGTAAGCTTATATGAAAAGAAAATTGAAGCATTAAGAAATGTGTTAATTGACTGCATTTTGTGTGAAAACGACATGAATTGTGTTAATGGTATGACCACAACAGACGGATGTTCTGCTAAATGTGTTTAGAGTTTTGAAAATGTGACTACAGAATGGACAAAAGTATGTTAGCAATTGAAAAAAACTGTATTTTACTGTGTATGTCCATGTAATGGAAAGAAGTTCAACCCCTGACTATACTTCCAACTGAGACTGGAATCTGCTCAATATTTCAGTGATCTGCTAATTAAAAATGCTTATCAATTGTTTCAGTATTTGTTTTATATATTTTTTTCAATACTTTTGAGCTGCTGTTGTTGCAGAATTAGAGGTTTTATCCTATATTTAAAGATTGGAACATTGGGTCTTCATTTCTGACTTGCTGTGTTTAAGCATTTGCAAATAAGATGAGAAAGATCCATGATTTTGGTATGAGGTAAGCTTATATGAAAAGAAAATTTAAGCATTTAAAAAATGTGTTAATTGATTGCATTTTGTGTGAAAACGACATGAATTGTGTTAATGGTATGACCACAACAGACGGATGTTCTGCTAAATGTGTTTAGAGTTTTGAAAATGTGACTACAGAATGGACAAATGTATGTTAGCAATTGAAAAAAACTGTAATAGTGCTCGTGTGTTCAACTAGGGAAGACGCAGACTGAAGTATAAACAGATTCTCCTCAGCAGGCGCTCGATGGCTGTGTAGGAATGTGGTTGTATAGACAGAGCTGTTCTCCGTCTCTTACTGAACGTTCCTTCCACAAGAACAAGAAGATTGTGAGGATAAAGTGAGGGCTTTCAGTCCACCAGAAAAACACTCGCAAGAAACTTACTCCTGGTGTAAAGGTAAGTAAAGAACATTTATTATTTATCATTTAAAGTGGATTCAAAAAGTATTTGGATGCTTTTATCACACTTACAATAATGTTAACACCACTGCATTAGATCAGGAATAGACACAATGCTTTTTAACGCTAATCATTTCAAACACAAACAAATTTTTATTAAATGTTTTGCTTGTAAATTGTTTGTGCATTTTTTAAACAATAAATCAGTGGATTACGTGTTCATTTTTTAAAAAAAAAAAGTTAACAATTTCATAAAAATGTAAAATTAAAATAAATAATTTTAAAATAAAACCAATAAGATTAAATATTTTATTTGTGTACCTGAGAACTGTCAACATGCAAATATGTTGTTTAATTATTATATAAATTACACTTTATATATATATATATATATATATCTAATGCAATCACATGCAGACATTATATAAATGTAACTTAAGAAAATATAAAATGTAACTTGAGTCTATACTTTTTGAAGTCACTTAGGGAATGTTATGATCAATAAGTCAACATACATTTTTTAAAGTTGAAAAAATGTTGAAATGTCTTGTTAGCCAATCTGATTATAATTAAAGGAGGCAACTAAACTTTATTTATTTATTTATTTATTTTAACAGCAGATAATATTAATATTTCAAATTTGAAACCAAAGTAAAAGCTATGGAAGCTTGTTTCCACCACTGAATAAAAAATAAAAAGGGTAATTGTGACTTTTTATTTCACAATTCTTACTGTTTTCTCAGAAATGTGTGATATAAACTCACAACTGCAAGTTATAAAGTCAGAATTACGTGAAATAAAGTTGCAGTTCTGACTTTATGTCTTGTAATTCTGATTTTATAATTCGCAACTCTGAATTTATAACACACAATTTTGACTTTATAGCACACAATTGCCACTTTATAACAATTGTGAGTTATAAAGTCAGAGTCGTGAGTTATAAAGACAGAATTGTGAGTGAGATAAACTTGAATTCTGAGAAAAATAGTCATTTTTTTCTCAGAAAAGGACTTTCTAACTTGCAATTGCAAGTTAATATCTCAGAATTCTGAAAATAGTAGTCAGAATTGCTAGATATAAACTCGAAATTGCAAGAAAAATGTCAGAATTGCAAGAAAAAAGTCAGACTTGCACGTTTATATCTTGCAATTCTGACTTTATTTCTCACAATTCTGACTTTATAATTCGCAACTCTGACTTTATAACACACAATTGCGACTTTATAACTTGCAATTCTGACTATAACTCACAATTGCGAGTTATAAAATCAGAGTTGCGAGTTATAAAGTCAAAATTGTGAGTTATAAAGTCAGAATTGTGAGTGAGATAAACTTGCAATTCTGAGAAAAATAGTCAGTCATTTTTTCTCAGAATAGGACTTTCTAACTTGCAGTTGCAAGTTTATATCTCAGAATTCTGAAAATAGAAGTCAGAATGGCGAGATGTAAACTCAAAATTGCGAGAAAAATGTCAGAATTGCAAGAAAAAAGTCAGACTTGCACGTTTATATCTTGCAATTCTGACTTTATTTCTCGCAATTGCGAGTTCATATAAATTGTGAGATAAAAAGTCATAATTACCTTTTTAACTTTTTATTCAGAGGCAGAAAAAAGCTTTCATTAAAAGCAGTTAAATGCAGTGAGTTCATGATGTTCCAGCTGATGTCCAGCAGCTCTTTTATCTTCTAGGATGCAACCAGAACAGCTTGTGTCAATGGCGACACTTCAGCCTCCAAACACATCCGTCACTCCAGCATACATGGATTTTTTCAACTCAACAGACTGGCAACTAGTCTATTCCATCATCCCACCGTACATCTTCATCGTGTGCTTGACAGGAATTCTAGGAAATTCTTTCGTATTGCTAGTGTTCTTGCTCCAGAGAAGCCGATGGTCCGTCCCTGAGATCTACCTTGGTAATCTGGCACTGGCTGACCTCATCCTACTAGTCTGCCTGCCTTTTTGGGCCATGAACATCCGTAACTATTTCATGTGGTCTTATGGGGAATTCATGTGCAAGGTCGTCAACCTCTCCATCACCGTCAACATGTACACCAGCATCTACATGCTGGTCATGGTGAACGTGGACCGCTACCTCGCGCTCGTCTTGACCATGAAGGCCAGATGGCTGCGGCGGAAACGCTACGCCAAACTCATTTGTGTTGTTCTTTGGCTGTTTGGTGTGGGAATGGGTTGTCCAAATGCTGTGATGCGAAAACTGAAAGACATTCCGGCTCACCAAGCCGTCGAATGCATGCTGGATTATCCCAGCAGAAGTTGGAGAGTGGCTCATCTAATACAACTAAACCTGGTGGGATTTGCTCTGCCGTTCCTGGTCATCACATTCTGCTGTTTCAATATCGTCCGAGCCTTGAAGCGAAGAAGAGACAACGGTAACTGGGAAGACAGAAACGACAGGAAGGCTACGATCCTGGTGTGCACCGTCACCCTGTTGTTCTTCGCCTGCTGGGGTCCGTTTCACTTCATAACTTTCATCGACATGCTCTGTGATCTGATGGTTTTGGATGAGAATAAGTGGGCCAACTTCTTAAATATTGGAAACCAGTTTTCTGTATACTTGGCGTTCTCAAACAGCTGCCTGAATCCGGCGCTCTACGTCTGCTCAGGAAACTATTTCAGGAGGAAAGTCAGCAGCATCTATAACAGAAGAAAACGCTCCTCGGAAGTGACTACTCAACAGCGGACAGTTTTAACATCTACGACAACTGCCAATCAAATCAAGCCGGTTGTGTTATATGAGAAAGACTAGCGCTGGATTTGTACAACAAATCAATGCATATTGTGGCTCTAATATTAGGGGCTTTCGCACCGGAGGAACCTTTTCATAGTCCCTAAAAATAATGGCGGAAATAGGCATGTGACGGTATCAAATTTTCATGTTGCGATTAATTGCTGAAGCTTTTATCACAGTATATGGTATTATTGCGATATTGAAATAAGTTGCAAAAAAAAAAGTGTTGTCATAGTATAACAGGTTTAAGAACTCTTTTTGTAATACACAGAAAATATATAAAAAATACAATTTTTAAACAGATTAAAGTGCAAAAGAATTAGGCTATAAAGAACAACAGGAAACACTTTACAATAAGGTTTCATTATTTAATGCATTAACTACGATTGAGCAATAGCTACATTTGTCACAGAAAGTATTATTTTTTGTTAATGTTAGTTAAGAAATACAACTGATCATTGTTAGTTTTATCTCAGGTCCATTAAATAAATTCTTTTGATTGTAGTAATGTTATTAAACATTAAATAAGAAATTAACATTAATTATTAATGCTTTATAAGTATTTTTCATTGTCAATTTGGTAATAATGAATTAACATGTTAACTAATAAAGCCGTATGTCTCAAAGTTTTACTGAACAATAACAAATAATCAGAACATTTCTAATCATTAGGGCATGTTGTAGTCCAGATTAAAATATAAAAATGTTTAAGTTTGAAAATAAATGGCCTATTAAGTCTTTAAGTATTAAGTATTTGTTGCTGTGATGAACAATATTGAGATTTCAAAAAAAAAAAAAAAAATGAATGTCTGTTTGAAGCATTTTAAAAACTTCACCTGCGCAGCAGCTTTGTTTGCGGGGTTTCCGGGGTAACCGCTGCATTTCTGCTGTTCCATCAGCGCCCTCTTCTGTCAGAGAGTGAACGTGAATGCATATCGTATTACCAAATATCAGCACATCTAGGAGGAAGTACACACTTCACACTGCAGGAACTGGGAACGAATTTAGTTCTAGGAACTCCTTTTGGTGGGACTAAATTAGCTCCTACTTCAGAGTAGCGTCTAACCCAGCACAATAGGAACAACCAGTGATGTAAGCGTACGTTGATTGGTCAAATACATACCATATATATTCAAGCCGTGTATTTTAAAGTGTCACAAGACATAAACTTACAGAAAGCTAATGTTAATGGCATTTACCTGTCGCCTTTGTTTGCGGCGTTGTGTTTTTTCTCAGCCTCGATGATATGTAGCACCACAAGTTGTCATAAGAGATTTAATCTCTTAATCCTTCTTTTTGCTCTTTCCGTCGCATAACTTATATGTCTGCATTCCATCTCCATTATCATGAAATCCATGACACAACAAAAACACAGCTCCGATCAAGGCGTCCTCCAGTCTCCAGTTATTGACGTTGCTGACTGCTGTGCTTAAATGACTTCGCTGTTGGTCACTTCAGAGTTCCTACTGGCAGTGTGAATGCAAACAGGAAAAATGGCCCTATGCTGGGGGAGCATTTAGTTCTCTGGGAACCATCTTGGGGTGCGTTTCTCAAAAGCATCATTAGCCAGCTAACATCACAAGTTCTGTCGTTACTAACATAGTTCAACGATTTGGTGTTTCCCGAAACACCAAAACTAGCAAGCTGACATTAAAACCCTCTATGGTATGCAATATGATATCAATGAGGGAAAAATTATTTGTGTTGTTTTTCCGGCTTAGAATTGTACACTTTATCAAAATCAACAAACATTTTCATAAATTTTTTATTTATTTATTTTTTATAAGTTTGTTGCCTCAAGGCAACATTGTACCACAATGGAAAAATTGAAACATTTGGCATTTTCATGTAGAAAAAATAAATATATTTATTGAAAACCTCAATTTCTTTAATTAGACACTTGAACAAACAAATTGATCCAGTTTTTAATGTATTAAAAGTTCCATATTTAATAAAAAGTAAAATTTTATATCCAGCTGTTGCCCTCAGGCCACATTGTATCATAGTGGAACACAAGAAATACCAAACCATCATATTATTATGTTACTATATCAAGTTATCATATCCATCTTCATCCTCATCTCCATCTTCTCTCTCACCCTCACTCTGTCCCTGACGGATTGTCACTATGATTTCATCTTCCTCATCACAGTCTGACACTCACCCTCATCAACTGCCAGTGTTACCCGTGTTGTATACCTTTTTGAAGTGCTATAGAAAATGTGCAGATCATAATATATATGCAGATATAGTATGTGAATTACTATTCTTATAAGTGCATTACAAAATCATGTGAAAATGCAAATATATTTAGATAATTATAACTCTTTTCCTTACAAATATGATACATTTGTATTCAAACCTATTATGCCTGTACGGCCTTATGCGATTACAATGTTGCCTTGAGGCAACACACAGTTTTTTGTTATTTTCTCTAAAACATTTGATGATATATAATGTAAAATTCTTGCCAGTAAAGGTGACACATATTTTTTTCAAAGCACTTTTCATTGGAGAAAATATGGAGCCATGTGACATGTGCACATGTGCTGAAACAGGACACAAAATGGACCCCTGTTGGTCATGTTTTGGTCTTTTTTGCACTTTTATTGATTAGTATTTGAGTTATTCTGTCCAGAGTTACGTTTGATCAATCAATTGGTGCCTTATTTTATTAAAAACAAATAAAATAGACCATAGATTAAGTACAATGTATATCCTTTATTTTGAATACTGTATATACAAATGTCATTTACATATTTAAGTTTAACAAGAGATTTTAAGCACCACTTTTGAAGAGTGTGCATGTGCATATGTGCTCTAGTACGTAAGAATGAGCCTATGATTGAATCTGGAAATAAAGCAAAATAACTGAGAGAATTTGATGAGAATTAGTCCTCAGATGCCATGTCCGTATAGCAAAAAAAATCTTGCATTAATTTGATCTCAAACGGATTCATTTAAAGAAGTTATTAGGCTACTCCACCTCCTGCATGACATCATTAACCAACGTGGCTGAAAGACAGGTTTGTGACAGTATGGTTTTGGGAAACAGTCGTGACTAGATAGTTGATTTGTTCAATGATGCATCGTACTATGGTTATTTACGTCGTTGTACGGGAAACGCAACCCTGGTAGTTCCTATAACTTATAACCTGTAAGTTCCCATAAATAGCCGGTGTGAAAGCCCCTATTGTTGCAATTATGGTTCCAACTCTTTTTGACCAAACAGACTTTTTAGATATGCATTTTAGATATTTGTTTTACCCAATTAACTATACAAGTTATACATATACTCTATATATACATATGTGTGCGTTTGTCTTCATTCAGATGCAAAAGCAGCACACGAAATACTGTTGTGTTTACGTGCTACAATAAAAATCCTGTCCTTATTGCCACTGTGATAATTTTCTTTAGCCTTGGAATGGGCAGAATTATGAGGCTGAAAGTGAGAGGTTCATCCATTTCATCACACTCCCCCATCTCATTTAGTTTAAAATCTCTTTAAAATCAAAAAGGAGAAAAACTTGCAGACATGCACAGCATGCCGTCATTCAATTTGATTCGCATCTTCTGATTGGTTCTGTGAACTTAGAGGCTTTTTCTGACAAAGGGAAGTGGCGTTTAGTGGTTTCTGCCAAAGAAACCGGTGTTCCTGAACGGGCTGAGGCTGGGATTTAGCAGATCTGAAGCGTAAGTATTTGATGAACGTATACTATGTGCGGAGAGCATTTGCTCATTATCATCTCATTTTTGACAGAGGAGGCGTTTAGCAGCTTTTGCATCAGAAGTCTTCCTATATAATTACCTAATATAGATATTTAGATAGTTTAGTGGGGGGTAATTGAGAATGAATGAGGGAAAGTCACATGAGAGGAGGCAGTGCCTCCATCGCGCTATGATTCGATATGATTGGTTTGTGTAATAAGTCCCGCCTCTTGTTTTCATGCGCGTTCTCGTTGAATCTGCCTTAATGAAGATAGTGATGTCGTTAATGGAAAGACTAATTAAAAAGTAATTAAACAACTGTCACGCTTTATTTAATGTCAAATCAAACTCAAAATGGCCTGAAACATATTTTACATTTATTCCAAAATAATAACTAAAGGCAGTAACAATTTAAACTATATACAGTACAGTCCAAAAGTTTGGAACCACTAAGATTTTTAAAGTTTTTAAAAGAAGTTTCTTCTGCTCACCAAGGCTACATTTATTTAATTAAAAATACAGTAAAAAACAGTAATATTGTGAAATATTATTACAATTTAAAATAACTGTGTACTATTTAAATATATTTGACAAAGTAATTTATTCCTGTGATGGCAAAGCTGAATTTTCAGCATCGTTACTCCAGTCTTCAGTGTCACATGATCCTTCAGAAATCATTCTAATATGTTGATTTGCTGCTCAATAAACATTTATGATTATTTTCAATGTTGAAAACAGTTGTGTACTTTTTTTTTCAGGATTCCTTGATGAATAGAAAGTTCAAAAGAACAGCATTTATCTGAAATACAAAGCTTCTGTAGCATTATACACTACCGTTCAAAAATTTGGGGTCAGTAAGAATTTTTATTTTTATTTTTTTGAAAAGAAATTAAAGAAATGAATACATTTATTCAGCAAGGATGCATTAAATCAATCAAAAGTGGCAGTAAAGACATTTATAATGTTACAAAAGATTAGATTTCAGATAAACACTGTTCTTTTGAACTTTCTATTCATCAAATAATCCTGAAAAAAAATATTGTACACAAATATTTTGTACAATTGTACACATTAAATGTTTCTTGAGCAGCAGATCAGCATATTAGAATGATTTCTGAAGGATCATGTGACACTGAAGACTGGAGTGATGATGCTGAAAATTCAGCTTTGCCATCACAGGAATAAAATACTTTGTGAAATATATTCAAATAGAAAACAGTTATTTTAAATTGTAATAATATTTCACAATATTACTGTTTTTACTGTATTTTTAATTAAATAAATGTAGCCTTGGTGAGCAGACGAAACTTCTTTTAAAAACATTAAAAATCTTAGTGGTTCCAAACTTTTGGACTGTACTGTATATATATATATAAAAAACACTAACTTGATGAAATTTATACTTGGTTAATAAACATTACATAGTGTAAAAATACAAAATAAAATTGTATTTGGTCTCTCTTTTAATGTTGTCACATGTCTGTCCTTGCACCATGTTCTGTGTGTCACATGTCCTCCTTTGTTTGGTTTTCCCGCCATTAGTTAGTTGTCATGGTTTCTGATTTGATTAGTGTCCTTGTTTCAGGTGTGTCTTGTTTATTATCTTTATTCATTAGTTCTTGGTTTTGTTCACTCTTTGTCCTGTCACTGTTTGTTGTGGATGTGTTTACCTGCCATTTGAGTTATTATTAAACCTTTGAGTTCTATTTGAAAAACATATATATATATATATATATATATATATATATATATATATATGACATTTGTAGACATAATAATAATAAAAACAATCATACTTTTTTTTAAATTCCCAGATATTCCATGACTGTGGGAACCCTGAATTAGGCTACAAAATAAATTCTACAGGAAAACAATGTGTTTTAACATAAGGCAAGAATATCCCAAGGCTAATGCACAACAACATATTTAGTGTAGAGTGAGTCATTCTGACATTACTGCATCTGTTCTCTTCTTTGGCCTGGTTTCAAAGACAGGGCTTAGCCTGAACCAGGATTAGGCCTTAGTTCAATAGCTTTTATAAACGTACACTACTGGTGTACATCTTGAGACAAAACAATGGCACTGACATGTTTTAAGATTTGTCTGTACAAGATGATTTCAGTTAGAACAGCTAAAACATGCATTTTAGTCTGGGACTAAGCCTTGTCTGTGAAACCAGGGGATTATCTCCTTTCCAAAACTTGTGTACTGCCTACATACAGTAGGTAACTGCCTTCTAAGGGGACATTCATGCAGGATGCACTTCTTCCTTTTTTAACTTGACAAAAATGCAGCACTTGCTGTATAGTGCAAAAAAAAAAGAAAAACCTGTGACACGTGTGAAAGTGAAAGTAACGTGAAAGCCCATATTTAAAATTTGTCTTCTGCATTTAACCCATCCATGTTATTTCACAGACATTAGGAGCAGTGTGTAGTGAACACACACACACACACACACACACTACAAACCGTGGACACACACACCTGGGCATTGGCAGCCATTTTCTATCTGGTGCCTGGGAAGCAATTGGGGTTAAGATGGATTTCTTACCCACAACCTTCGGTTTACCACTCTGACTTGCTAACCATCAGGTCATGACTGTCATTTACCACATGTTTGCATAGACTAGCAATAACAAAAAAACAAACAAAAACAATGCAATGCATTTCAACAATATATTATTTTTAACTTTTCAGTATCGATATACTGATATCAAAATTTCTCTTAACTCTTTCTGAGATTGTTGCAATGCATTCTGGCATTGCATTCCCCAAGAAGGATGCATACAGATTTTGGCCAAAGATGATGTTCCTGTCTATGATGCATTTGCTGTCTACAAGCTCTGATGTCTGTCCTGTACATGACCATTTTATTTATTCACTCTATATGCTCAGATTTGCTGGTTTTGCTGTTCTCTGTTAACACGTATAAATGTTCTTTCATTCTGTATCGATGCACCAGCTTCAGACTGTAAGTGGCTACACATTTTCACTTAAATGTTTGACAAGCAGTACCTTTTAAGGCAAGGATGAGTACTTGTTTCCAATAAACTCTTTGGTTTTATATTTAGCTTTTTCTCTTGAGGTTTATGGGTTAAATGTAAACAGGAAGAGCTGGTTTAGAGGTTTTAGATAATCATAAACAGATGCACCTCTTACAATCATCTCTTTAGTTTTCAGATTTCTTCTCTTCTGCAACTTCGAAGCACTAAAAGGTGAGCACCTTTATCTTATTACGGACTTAATATTGAAAGAGCAACGCCACCACAGCATTCAATGAAAAACAGCTGAGTGGGACGTTTAACGTCATTAGAAGAGAACTAAACATAGAACGTGTATGAAATGTGTAAATGTGTGCAGCGTTAAACCCGTTTCTGCTTGTGTTAGTAAACTTTGCTTAAACTGCTCTCATAGTTGTCATGAAATTGCTAAACCAAATATGGTGAAGAAGCACTTTCAAGCATAATATTTACATTAAACGGGCAACGCTGACAAAGAGCGTCCTGTTCGCGGTCCGGCCGACGGGCTCTTACTTTGTCTTTCACATGTTTTTGGTCGTCAAAGGTGCTAAAAAAATGTTTAAACAGTCTGAATATCAAGTTCATCTTTACTGTACATTTAAGCCTGTTTTCTTAACATTACTAAAAATATCACGGGCTGCAAATTTGTAAGTTATCAAATGAAGCATGTCACAAGTTGAACACTTTAATGGGTCATAAAGAATGAAATTTATGAAACTAAATCAAAAATTAAAGCTTGGGCAAATAAAACTTTATATCAAAAGGCAGGCATTCAATGTACAACTGCAATGGGAGACTATTTTGCCACTAGTTTCCCTCAGGATATTCCTATATACTCCTTTTTTTTTTTTAAATTTATGAGTAAAATAAAGCCTGCAGTAAACATAACTTGATGATAATTTGATGTTTTGTTCTACAACATAAACTGCACACACTCGCACACCAAACTGCTTTAACACTCGTTAGAAAAAATAAACACAGCTGCTTTAAAATTTGCGTTTACGGTATGAGTTTGTGTAATATACGTTCTAAAACAAAACGTTCAAGTTATATTTACCACAGACCTTATTTTACTCATAAATTGAAGAACTGCATTATGAAATGTGACCCTGGACCACAAAACCAGACATAAGCATATAGGGTCAAAATTATCGATTTTTCTTTTATGCCACAAATCGTTAGGATATTAAGTAAATGTCATGATCACCAGTTGAAGTGCCCTAGGTAGCCACTAGAGGGCACTCCAATCCAGACTGTTCCTCACCCTTTGTGAACTGCATTTCCCATAACCCACTTCCCGGACTCATTATCCTCGTTTCATTGCACCCAGCTGTCTTGAGTTTGTCATTAGTGTCTGTCTATTTATACTGAGTTGTTTCGGCTTTTGTTTGTGGTTTGTTAATGTAATTGTTATGTGCACTTTCATTACCGCTGGTTTTCTGTTTTGTGTTTTGTGGACTGTTATATGGATTTTGACCCTTGCCTGTTCCCTGGATTTTGACTTTTGGATTACCCTCCAATAAATGCTGCAACTGGACCTTTAACATCTTGTTCTTGTGTGCCACCGTGACAGTTTTGTGAGTGGATATGCATTGCTTATCTCAGCCAAATATTGTCTTATCAATGAAAATCTTATTTATTCACACTGCAAAAAATGCTGTTCTTACTTAGAGTTTTTGTCTTGTTTCTAGTCAAAATATCTTAAAGTTCTTAAATCAAGAAGCATTTTCTTGACAAATAAAAATTATTTTCTTGTTTTCAGGAAAAATAAGCCAAATTTAAGTAAGTTTTTCCTTAAAACAAGCAAAATAATCTGCCAATATTTTAAACCAAGAATAAGCTATATAATCTTGTTTTCAGTTTGGACTAAGATTATTTTGCTTACCTCATTGGCAGATTATTTTGCTTGTTTTAAGGAAAAACGTGCTTAATTTTGATTTATTTTTCCTGAAAACAAGAAAATAATTTGTACTTGTCAAGAAAATGCTTCTTGATTTAAGAACTTTAATATGTTTTGAAAATTCTAAGTAAGAACAGCATTGTTTGCAGTGCAGCTTCCAGATGATGTATAAATAAAATTTACCCTTACGACAAATAGGAAAGAATAGGGGAAAAAATACGATTTAAAAATAGGATTTCCCTGAAAGAAAATCTTGTGGGAACCAGCGGTGAATCAGTCTTTCGGGTTTTATCGTCATCCCTGCACCACTCCATTATTTTTGCACATCTTGACTATAATGTTACGTTTGTACGGTTATTATTGTTTTCCTGTATCTCAAATAGTAAAGCATGGCACTAGTAATGGGTTCGATTCCCAGGGAAAGCATGAACTGATCAAATGTAAATGTGTTCCTTGAATGTAATGCAAGTCGCTTTGGATAAAAGCATCTGCCAAATGCATAACTGGTACTAACTTGTAAATATACAAATACTCAATAACTGATACAAACAAATGCTCTTCTACTTATCCAATGATCTCCACTGCTGGCTGGAAATTTATTAGGAACTGCAACACATGATCCAGGGTTAAAAATGACAACAGTCTGATCCTCACTGATATTAGTGACTCCAGAGATTCAAATGAGAGAAATCCAAAATAGAAAACATTTCATGACTCAAGCACCTCAACATTTCTCTGTGGGAAATTTACTAGTATTTTATCTAGGATGCTCGGAAGTTTTCTTTATAGAGTTTTCTTGGGAACACGGTACAAGTATGTGAATTGGGACTCAGCCAGGGTCTGATGCAAAAACTACTTGACACATAGCCAGAACATCTCATTTTCACACAAACCACCACTCTCATTTCACGTAATACATCACGTCTGTGAAGATGTTTTCTGGTTTGAATCCAGAAGTATAAACTGTCCATACGTACGGTATGATAACACACGACACATCTGCTGTTCATCAGCCTTAAAGGCATGTGTGCAGAAAGACTTTGTCATGTGATGGTGAGACAGACGAACAGGTTAGAGAATGATTCAGATTAAACAAACACCCAGATACTATAGTGAATGGATGTTGAAAAATGGCAAATCCTGTCTGATTAATCAAAAAATGAATCATAATTGAAGTGGACAACCAGGACTTTGTTTGCAATTAAAATCAGTAACTTATTCTTGTCTGTTTATGAGTTTAGAATAGAGATTGCAATAAATGTATTCTTTAGGATAAACTCGATCTTGCTTTTTCAAGGTGGTCATTGCACACAATACTATAAAACACAATGCGATAAAAGAAACAAAAACAACACACAAAAAACCCCTAAAAAAATTAAAAATGACTTAGATCAATATAGTTCTGAGTGGGTTTGCAGGTTTTTTTAATTGCTTTGGTGCAATTTTCACAAGCAAATGTTACATTTTCAACACTCTTAGTACTAACATCATGACAGATCATCAAAAGTGCAATTTTTCAAACATTTCAGCATGTTTTAAATTGCGTTAATATAATGCACAAAATCACAAAGTATCCTTTTCACTGTACAAAATAAGTGTTTCATCTGTGTAAATGTTTCATTCACAGTAACTGTCTTTCTCGTTCAGTTTAATACATGTGTCTATTATTTACAGTTTTTTACAATCACTTTGCTACTATTTTCAGAATCTTGATGTCATTTTTCACAACTCTAGACACAAAACTCAAAACCAATGATCAAAATGCACATTTTTCAAAACTCTTAACCCTTTTCTCAATTGCTTGGATACAATGGTAACACTTTACTTGAAGGGGTGTGCATAAGACTGACATGACACATTCATAATCATGACATGACACACGTGTCATGAATATGAAGGAGGTTTTATGAATGTTTATGACAACTGTCATTAAGTGTCATTCACTCAATTATGTCATTTTTAATGCAAAGATGACATTATTTGAGATGTCCGAGTTATGACAACTTGACATAAACCAACACATCATAACCTGTCAGTGTCTTTGTCATGACAACTTGACATTATTTAGCTTAATGGGTTAACGTTACATTAAACTGTCATGTGGTTGGTTTTGACAATGGCTGTCATGAGGCCATTATAATAGTGTCATAAATATGTATCTTGAGCTCAAGTACAGTGGTACAAATTGAACTTGTCATTAAAATGTCATTAAGTGACAGCGTCATGACTATTTTTCATTTCATGGTTTTTTTTTTTTTTTTTTAAGTTTCCTCCAACAGAAGGTCAGATAATAGACAATTTCAAATTTCTTAAAAAAGATGACACTGTTATAAAATAATGGTAACACTTTATTTTAGAGTCTTTTAACTAGTTGCTTATTACTATTAGCATTCATATGGCTAAAATATTGGCTGTTTATTAGTACTTATAAAGCACATATTAATGCCTTATTCTGCATGACCTTATTCTACATTCTTAATCCTACCCAATACCTAAACCTAACAATTAACTATAATAAGCAGTAAATTAAGAGTTTATTGAGGGGAAAGTCATAGTTAATTGTTTATATATGTGTTCCCTTAATGTAATGTTAACCCATAAAGCTAAGTAGTTTTTTAAGTTTGATAATTAATCTGCTATGTCATGTTTATGACAGGTTATGATGTTTTGCTAATGTCAAGTTGTCATGACAAAGACACTGACAGGTTATGATGTATTGGTTTATGTCAAGTTGTCATAACTCTTACATCTCAAACAACGTCATCTTTGCATTAAAAATGACAATTGAGCGAATGACACTTAATGACAGTTGTCATAAACATGCATAAAACCTCTTTCATATTCATGACACGTGTCATGTCATGATTATGAAGGTGTCATGTCAGTCTTATGCACACCCCTTCAAGTAAAGTGTTACCCAAAGTACTACTATTTCAAAAGGCAATTCACACATTACATTTCAAATGAGTGTCTATTCATTTCCTTACAATGATCTAACTATCAATTGATATAACTGCTCAAAATGATAAGTAACTGTTGCATTACTCTTAATGCATAGTTGTATGGAAACAGAAAAACATATAGAACTTTAACATATTTTGACTAGAAACAAGACAAAAACTCTAAGTAAGAACAGCATGTTTTGCAGTGTGAGAAGGTGGTACAGTATTTGGGGCCATAGACACAGTGTCTGATGAAGCATTATGATAAAATATTGGGCTACATCCATGGATATTTTAGTCTAATTGGTTCGTGCTCCACGCTAATTGGTGACAATGAATCTCGTTAACCTGAAACTTTCATGATTTACAGTAAACATGGAAGATTGTTTTTCTGTTTCCATACAACTATGCATTAAGAGTAATGCAACAGTTACTTATCATTTTGAGCAGTTGTATCAATTGATAGTTAGATCATTGTAAGGAAATGAATAGACACTCATTTGAAATGTAATGTGTGAATTGCCTTTTGGAATAGTAGTACTTTGATGTTAAGTTGTGTCATATTGAACAGGTGATTTTTGTTGAATGAACGAATGATCTAAGTTTTATGTGTATTGTATCCAAGCAATTGAGAAAAGGGTTAGAGTTTTGAAAAATGTGCATTTTGATCATTGGTTGTGAGTTTTGTGTCTAGAGTTTTGAAAAATGACATCAAGATTCTGAAAATAGTAGCAAAGTGATTGTAAAAAACTGTAACCTAACTCATCTTACAGTTTTTTTTATTCGCTTTGGTACTATTTTCACAAGTAAGGTGTACATTTTCAAAACTCTTAGTACAAAAATCCAAACTGATCACACTTGTAACGCAGCTAGTCATTCTTTCAAAACTTGATGGAATGCTTTCAGTCAGTTGCACATGTTTTCAGTCCACATAATCATTGTTTCAAACACAAGATTATTGTAATATGTAATGGGAACATTTGGTTTAATCACCGAAACACAACAGTATGATCTTCTTTCAGTTTAGTACTTTTAACAATCAGTTCATCCAACAGCAAACAATGCAAGATACATGTTTCAAATCACCCTTTATGCTGAAATAATTATCATTATCATAGTTATCACAGGCTACAGATGCCACATTAGAAAAAACACTTACATTACCTAAATTACATAATTGACATAAAATCCATAATGTTTGTAATAATATCTATTCAGTATGCTATCAAAAGGTTAGATAAAGTATGACACAGTCATGAGGTTTTGTATAAAACAGAGTGTGCTGGCAATACAGTAAATGTTCCCACTGTACCACATGACTGAATCTATACTGTAGTTGATCTTTACTGATGAAGGGTGAGTTACAGAAATGTGTCAGTCTCTGCCATGGTAATGCCTCTTTTTACAGCATCACATGGCATTCTATAATATAAAATGATGTTGGTTTGCCATGTTTTATGGGGACTTTCCATAGACATAATGGTTTTTACTTTATAAATGCTATATTCTATCCCCTACCCATAAACCTACCAATCACAGAAAACTTTCTGCATTTTTACATTTTATAAGAATTTTATTTCATAAGATTTATAAGCTGTTTTCCTCATGGGGACATTTGGTTCACAACGCAGTGTTTACCAGGACCACAGACGCACACGCATACACACACACACACACACACACACTTTGAAAATTGTGGTTATCATCTAGGTAAATCTGAGATAAATTGCTTATAATGTGAAAAGAATTTGTTACATTTGGTTATCCATAACGTAAATTGCAAATATGTTCTATAAAACTATGCCTATAGAATCAATATCTATAGAAATCTATAGGTGTACCAAATGATTCATTGATTAACCATTAAGTTCAGTTGGATTTAATAATAGACAAATGTATTAAACTGAATGAAAAGAGATGCAAATCAAAAGTTTGATAGTAATAGCATTATGAAAGGCAGTTACTGTGAATGAAACGTATATAGATGAAACACTTATTTTGTGTTGTGAAAAGGATACTTTCTGATTTTGTGTATTGTACTAACACAATTGAAAATATGCTGAAATGTTTGAAAAAAGTGCACTTTTGATGATCTGTTGTGATATTAGTACTAAGAGTTTTGAAAATGTACCAGTTACTTGTGAAAATTGCACCAAAGCAATTAAAAAAAACTGTAATGGTTAATCAATGAATCATTTGGTACATCTATAGATTTATAAAAATACAGATTCTATAGATATAGTTTCTACCTTGTTTGCAATGTCCGATTCAGATAACCATATAATGAATTCTTTTTACATTATTAGTGATTTATCTTAGATTATAACCACTATGTTCAAAGTGCATGTCTGTGTATGTGTGTGTGCGTGAGTTTTTGTGACATATCAGGACACAAATTTGTATAATGATATGGGTATGACACAGGTATTACAAGGAGAGGTGACTTATGAGGACATTACCCATGTTCCCATTTTTCAAAAGACAGAATGAGTTTTTGTGAGAAAGTTTCCTGTGATGGTTAGGTTTAGGTGTAGGGGGAGAGAAAATACAGTTTGTACAGTATAAAAATCATTACGCCTATGGAATGACCCCACAATTCACAAAAACAAACCTGTGTGTGTGTGTGTGTGTGTGTGAGACAGAGAGATTTGTGAAGATAGAGTACAAGGGAAAACAGAGACAGTCAATGATTGTGTAACATCAGACTGATCAGAGATACGTCAGAAGAAGAGAGACAGATCAAATACAGCATTTACATTACATTATGTATGCAATGTGATACTGTAAACAGATTACCATGGTAGAGACTGCCATATTACTGTAACTCACCCATATAAAGGTCGACTACAGTATAGATTCAGTCATACGGTACAGTCAGAACATTTACTGTATTGGCAGCAAACTCTGTTCTACATGAAACCGTGTCATTTCTTCATCACACCTTTTGATAACACAAACCGATTTTATGTTACATCATTTAGGTAATGTAAGTGTATTTTCTAATGTGGCATCTGTAGCCTGTATAACTAATTATTTCATCAACAAGGGTGATGTGAAACATATATATTGCATTATTTGCTAATAAATTAACTGATTGTTAAAAGTACTAAACTGAAAGAAGATCATACTGTTGTGCCTCTGTGATTAAACCAAATGATCTCATTACATATCACAATAATCTTGTGTTTTGAAACAGTGATTATGTGGACTGAAAATATGTATACCTGTAATGAAAGCATGAGATCATGTTTTGAAAGAATGACTAGCTGTGTTACAAGTGTGATCAGTTATATATATATATATCATATTGTAAGTTATTTATATTTATATGGGTGGGTATATATATATATATATATATATATATATATATATATACATTTAAATACATGAAACATGTAATATTAGATTAGATTAGATCAGATTATAATAAAGATATCTATAAGAAAACTGGGGCAGCTTAATAGAATTACTTCCCACACATTTAAAGAACTGAAAGTCCTAATATATAAATAACAACAATAATACTGTGCAAATTACACACATGCATGTTTTGTTCCAACAGCAGTTAGACTTTTTAATACTAGCCTATTTTAATAATGAGGTTGAATGTTTGGATAATTGTGCATTGTATTTGCCCTAATATTTATTTATATTAGGATATATTTATTAATTTTTTAATTGTATTTTTATGATCTATGTTAATTATTGTCATACTTGTATTGTTATTTGTTTATAATAGTATTACTGTTTGTACTGCCTTGTTTACGTTTAAATTTCCCTTTGGGGATAAAAATAAAGTCTACAGTCATATTCCCTCTAAAGCTTTTTATCCTGGAAATCAGCAGGCATGCTGAACTGATTTGCATGGCTTTTTTCCACGAAGGCAACGCCTACTCGCAGTATTATATGTTGAGAGGATGAGAGATGTATTCAGCTTCTTTTGGACAATAATACCTGAACATCTATCATGGCCCTCAACGCTTCTTTAAACTTGACTAACTGCACACATGGAAACACAGTGGAGCGGTACATGTACCCGCCGGTTTACTCGCTGTTCTTCATCGTTGGATTTCCAGCAAACTGTTTGTCCCTGTACGTGGCCTGGATTCTGATGAAGAGGGGAAATAATTTGGCGGTTTATCTGATTAATTTGTCTGTGGGAGACCTGCTGTATATCCTAACTCTACCCGTTTGGATCATGATGGCACTGGAGCAGGAGGTGAACGACAGTCTGTGCAGCATTATAGCGGTGGTCATGTTCAACAGCTTCTACGTGGGCTCAGGGTTTCTGTGCTGCATCTCTATGGATCGATATTTAGCCATAGTGTTTCCGCTGCATTTCATACGGGTTCGAGAGATCAGAACCGCCGTGCTGGTGAGCGCCATCGTATGGCTGGTGGAGATTGCGATTCATCTCGGTCTTCTGGCCTACACGGATGACATCAGGAACTTTTCAGCCCATCGAATGTGCAAGGAGCCGAATATCATGTCCAGCGCCAGCGCCATCGTGGCCATCACACGCGCCGTCCTGGGATTTCTCGTTCCTGCGCTCATTATGACCTTCTGCTTCATGGAGATCATCAGGTCGCTGAAGAAAAGCACATCCACTGTGGTCAGCGAACGGAGAAAGATTTGCTTTCTACTCCTGTCTCTTCTGTTCACCTACTTAGTGGCTTTTACCCCATTTCAGGTGGTGATGTTCATCAGAGGACTGCTGGAGCCCGGAGACTGCAGCGCTGCGCAGAATCTGAGAGATGTTTACATGGTGTTTGTGGCCACCACGACAATAAACAGCGTTTTAGACCCCATCATTTATTGTCTCATAAGTGACAGTGCCAAAACTGAAATGAAAAAGCTCTTTAAGTGCTGTGGGGAACATTTCAGCAAGATTTATTCATCTGTGGTGAAACCAGGAGTTTAAAATAACACTGGAAGACTGCAAATAATGTTCCCATAACGTCATATGACATAGGGTCTTGTTCCCTTATTCAGGGAACCAGGGTTACACAAGTACTAATTACACAAGACACTAATTTGATATTTTTGGTATTTATTTTCGATTTTTGCAAATCTAATGCAATGCAATACAATGATGTTTGAAAGAACACATTTGAACATGATTTTTCTGAAAAATTATGTATGAATAAAGTAAACCGAAGTTGCTTCAGTCCAGTAAATGTTCATCTTGAAATATTACTAACAATATAAAAGTTATTCTTACATTTACTTGATAAAACTCATTAAAGATTTCACAGGAAATAGATATGTGAAGCACGAGCTGAAAAAAGTACAAATCAGATGATAGAAGGACTGCAGGAGACTGTGTGCAACAGCAAAGCTTTGATCATGTTGATCATTTAGAGGCCTTAGAAATGTGTGTATTAAAGATAATAAAGTAGGCTTTATCAGGTTAAAAACCTAAAGGCTTCTGCTTATATTGTTCATGGACAAACATAAATCGTGCATACATGTGAACTATTAAGATGTGGAAAACAGCCATAATAAGAACGAGCTCAAACTCTTGAGTGCTAGTGCATTTCTGTGCATTTCTCTGGTGTGTGTTTGTATGTTTCCAGAAAGTGAATGACATCTCTCAAATAGATCTTATCTGTTTTACAGCATGCAAACCCATTATCGAAATATCGTCTGTGGTTTCTGCGAGATGCTTGACTTCACAAGCTCATCCAGCAGATACACAAAACAAACCGCTGGTGTGAGGCCCAGTGTGAGTCACGGGTTTGCAGAGTATGTAAGGCATATGTCAGTATGCTTTGTCATTTGATCTTATTCACACTAACACATTAAAAATAGAGTGTTAAAATAAAATAAACACCTATAATTATATAGTAAGTGAAAGTGAAAGTGAACTTGCTCTGTTGTTCATTCAACATACAATGTGCATGATATTAACCACATAAAAAGAAGAACATGGATGGAAAGAAGCTAGTTGGGCGAGAGTGTAAATGTAAGAAAGCTTTCCTGTAGCTCAGTGGTTAGAGCGTGGCACTAGCAATGCTAAGGTCATGGGTTCGATCCCAGGGATTGCAAATACTCAGATACAAATGTATAATACAATGCAATGTAAGTCGCTTTGGATAAAAGCGTCTGCCAAATGCGTAAATGTAAATGTAAATGTAAGAAAGTAGAAAAGCAGAGGTGAAAAGGGTGAGAATTGGGTTTTAACAAATAGAATTAATAAAATATTGTGATTGTTCCTGTAATAGCAAGGGAAAGAGTAGTGATGGAGATGGTGTCAGTAAGGATCCTACCCTTTTTTTTGTCCACTAAGCCATGTAAAGAATGAAGTTTGTCTAGACAGTGGTTATAAGACTGGTTAAAACTACAGCTCTGCAATGATAAAAATTATTCTATTACAGAGGCTTGATGGTTTTTCAGCTGCTTTCTTTATTTTTACTGCATTCTGGAATGTAATGTCTTCTTTAAAATAGGAAGGATAATTGTTTTTAAGTTATGAAAGTAGATTTTACTCTTGAATAAAAAAAGTTTTTGAATGATAATGCTATTTGCAGGAACAGGAAGTATCTGGGGTATGCTCTGGATGCTCTGGAATGGTGGCCTCTCCCTCATAGCCAGCGAGCCAGAGGCGCCCACCGAGGTCGTTCCAGAACCAGAGCCAAAGCACTTCAAAGCCCCGGTGCCAATGCATATGGATCAGTTCATCACAGAGCCAAAAGCGGATCTAGACCTAATAGATCTATGGTCCGTGGATCCAGTTCCCACCCAAGTCCCCACCCAAGTCCCCACCCTCGAGTCATTATCTTCCTCGCCAGTTCAGTCCGGAGATTTTCTCCTTCCAATGTCCCTGCCCATCTCCATCGCTGGTCATGACCAGTCCCCTGGATCCGTCTGCGCCACTAGTGTCATCAAGCTCCTCGGCTCTGCCTCCCCAGCTGCACCTCGGACCTCCAGGCCCATGTCTCCACCTTGGCCTGTCAGCCCATCACCATCACCTCGGCTCACCGCTCCCTCATTGCCTCCGTGGCCTGTCTGCCTGGAAACTCTGCTGGGCTCCCTCGTAGCTCCAGGTCGGCCTCTGTCAGTCGACATCCAGTTCCCGGCATGGACTTTTGGAATTCTGGCTCCGCCTGCACCCCATGGCGTCTTCAGGCTCCTCCCTTCCTCCCACCTCCCTGTCGCCCTCACTCGCCCCATCGTCGCCCCAGTCATCTGAGTCCCTGTCGTTGCCTCAGTCCCACGAGTCAGCAGTTCAGCCCCAGCCTTCCAAGCCTGCAATGTCGCCCAGGTCCGTCAGCCTCTCTGCTCCACAAATTCCTCCACTCACCATGGTTCCGCCTCCGCCAATCAATCCCAGGGTTCCGTCTGCCCCTTCAGTTAGGACTCCGCCCTGGATCCACTAGTGTCATCAAGCTCCTCGGCTCTGCCCCCGCCGCTAGTTCTGTGCAGCTCATCCACCTTGCTTAGGGCTTCCCCTCCACCAGCTTGGCTTGAGGCCGAGTCCCCAGCTGCACCTCGGACCTCCATTCCCATGTCTCCACCTTGGCCTGTCAGCCCGTCACCATCGCCTCGGCTCACCGCTCCCTCATCGCCTCCATGGCCCGTCTGCCCAGAAACTCTGCTGGGCTCCCTCATAGCTCCAGGTCGGCCTCTGTCAGTTGACGTCCAGTTCCCGCCATGGACTTTTGGGATTCCGGCTGCAGCTGCACCCCTACGCCGTCATCAGGCTCCTCCCTTTCTCCCACCTCCACTTCGCCCTCACTCGCCCTGGTCATCCCTGTCGCTGCCTCAGTCCCACGAGTCAGCAATTCAGCCCCAGCCTTCCAAGCCTGGAATGTCGCCCAGGTCCGTCAGCCTCTCTGCTTTGCCAATTCCTCCACTCACCATGGTTCCGCCTCCGCCAATCAATCCCAAGTTTCCGTCCACCCCTTCAGTTAGGACTCCGCCCTGGATCCTCCCACTGTCAGCGTCACAATGGTGCCAGTTCCTTCATTGTGTGCTTTTATCAAGTCCTGTAATGCAGTCTGATAGACTGATAACTCAACCTCATTATCAAAACTTAAAAACAGCAATCCAAGAATAACAAAGTAGATGAGTCACTAAAAGTCTTGGAAGAATATAAATGTATGAACAGTAAACAAATAGTATGACAAATGTTGTTTCAGGAAGGCAGGATGCAATGTCACTTCTTGAGTGTTTTGTGGTTTCTGCTCACTGAGGCTAAACTAAGTAATGACAAGGAAGTGATGTTTGTCACTCTTACTTCCTCACATGTGAAGAAGACCGTTGCAATGTGCAGTTCCTTCATTTATATCTTTGCAAATCTTTTATCATATTTTGTAATTTTGTCATAAAAACAGATTCCTGAATTTCTGCACTTATGGTGAGTAGATTTGATCTAAAATATGGGCTTTTGGTGCTGTTAAACGCATATGGTTTTCATTTTAAAGGTTTGGTTGGTTTATTTGATTTCTCGAATATAGCTATTGTGTAATTACTCTGTTTTGTGACTGGCATTTTGAGTCAGTAAATAAATGTTTAAAAGGGACAGTTCACTCAAAACTGAACATTTTGTCATTGTTTATTTGTCCTCGTGTCGCCCATGTGACTTTCTTCTATGGAGCGCAAATGCAGATCATGATGAATATTGAAGCTGCTCTTTTCCACACAGCAAAAAGTAGAGCTTAAGCATCATAAAAGTGAAGCAATATGATAGTTTTGAGTGAGGAACAGATGAAAGGCTAACTCTCAAATCTATTTTTGATCTCAGATGTACTTTTATGCTTTTTATACATTGCATTAAAGGTACACTCTAAAAAATGCTGGGTTAAATGTTTTATTTATCTCAACTATTGTTTCAAATTTAGTGTATTGCTTGCTTAAAATGAACTGAAAATATGTTGGAAATGAACATTTATTAATAAGTTTAATTAATAATAAAACAATAGACATTTATTAAATTGCCTATTAATAAATGTTCACCTTTTGATTATTATTGTTGCCTCTAGTAATTATGTGTCTGATTTTTAATTTTGGGTTTATTTTAAGCTAGTCATAGTAATTTTTAAACAATAGTTGCTTGGTTGTTTTATTGATCTCAACTATTGATGAAAAATTACTCTATTGCTGGTGATGGGCCGCTGTTCGGCGGGGGAGCTGCAAACCTCAGACTGCTGACATTTCTCAGAGCCAAAAGATATCGTGGCAGGCTCCTTATAACCTGCACGTAAACAAACAGTACAGACTTCTGAGAGCACGTTTTAACATCCAAATTTAATAATATTCAGTATTATAATGAATAAAAATCAGTTTATTCAATGAAAAAGACATTTCCATCATGCAAGTTAGCTCATCCCTGTATATTGCATTGCATTATGATTTTCAACACAGTAAAGACTTTATAGACAAAATAAAATGTAATAAAACAAACCTTTATTTTACTGAAGAAATGCACCAATTTGGCGGCGTTGAAAATTGCTCTCTCCTGACGAGGATGCAAAATACCCACACTCTGCGTAACCCAACAGCTGGGTTGTTGCATCGGAGGGCAGGTGGGGTAGAGGTGTATTGTTTTAACTGTCAATGAGATTGACCAGTCTCTAACCCAATGACTGGGTTACACAAAAACTACCCAACCATGAAAAAATAACCCAACAAAATGACCCAACAGGCTCAACCCAGCATTTGAGTAGAAAAAAAAACAACCCAGCAGGTTTTAGAGTGTACAGGAAAGGAAATTTGAAGGAAATTGATTATTTTATTCAGCAAGTATGCATTAAATTGATCATAAGCGATATTAAAGACATTTACAATGTTTCAAAAGATTTGTCATTCAAATAAATAACATTGAACATTCTAATATTTCACAATGATCAAATAAATGCAGACTTGGTGACATTGAATTAGGCCTATCTTTATTATTCCAAACTTTTGACCAGTAGTGTATATCACTCACACAAGACTATCGTATGACTTCAAGTGCTTCTGTCTGCATCTGTCCATATTCAATGTCAGTGTATATAAAAGAGCAGAGAGGAAAGAGCACAGAAGATCATTGGAGTTTAAAACGATGCTGAATATACTATAATTTTGCTTGAACTATTCAGCTAATAGTTGCTATCCTACACGCTAAGAAAGGCTGGGTTAAAAACAAACCCAGCAATTGGGTTGTTTTAACCCAGCGAATGGGTTGTTTTAGCCCAGCAATTGGGGTTTTTTTAACCCAGCGAATGGGTTGTTTTAACCCAACGATTGGGTTGTTTTAACCCAGCAATTGGGGTTTTTTAACCCAGCGATTGGGCTCTATTGACCCAGCGAATGAGTTGTTTTAACCCAGTGAATGGGTTGTTTTAACCCAATGACTGGGTCATTTTTAACCAGCGAATGGGTTGTTTTAGCCCAATGATTGGGTTTTTTAACCCAGCGATTGGGTTAAATGTTTGCCCAACCTGCTACATAGTTTATTTAACTTGACTGACCTTTTGATTGTTTTTAATTTCCAACCTATTTTGGGTTCATTTTAAAGGTGCCCTAGAACTTTTTTTAAAAAAAAGATGTAATATAAGTCTAAGGTGGCCCCTGAATGTGTCTGTGAAGTTTCAGCTCAAAATACCCCATAGATTTTTTTTTAATTCATTTTTTTAACTGCCTATTTTGGGGCATCATTATAAATGAGCCGATTCAGGGTTACTGGCCCTTTAATTCTCGTGCTCCACGCCCACGGAGCTCGCGCTTGCCTTGAACAGCGCATAAACAAAGTTTACACAGCTAATATAACCCTCAAATGGATCTTTACAAAGTGTTCGTCATGCATGCAGCATGCATGCGTAGGATTATGTGAGTATTGTATACTGTTATATTGTTTACATTGATTCTGAATGAGTTTGAGGCTGTGCTCCGTGGCTAACGGCTAATGCTACACTGTTGGAGAGATTTATAAAGAATGAAGTTGTGTTTATGAATCATACAGATTGCAAGTGTTTAAAAATGAAAATAGCGACGGCTCTTGTCTCCAAAAATACAGTAATAAACGATGGTAACTTTAACCACATTTAACAATACATTAGCAACATGCTAACGAAACATTTAGAAAGACAATTTACAAATATCACTAAAAATATCATATCATGGATCATGTCAGTTATTATCGCTCCATCTGCCATTTTTCGCTATTGTTCTTGCTTGCTTACCTAGTCTGATGATTCAGCTGTGCACAGATCCAGACGTTAATACTGGCTGCCCTTGTCTAATGCCTTGAACATGGGCTGACATATGCAAATATTGGGGGCGTACATATTAATGATCCCGACTGTTACGTAACAGTCGGTGTTATGTTGAGATTCGCCTGTTTTTGGAGGTCTTTTAAACAAATGAGATTTATATAAGGAGGAGGAAACAATGGAGTTTGAATTTTTTGTCATTTCCATGTACTGAACTCTTGTTATTTGACTATGCTAAGATAAATTCAGTTTTTCATTCGAGTACACCTTTAAGTCAGCCATATAGTAATTTTTAAACAATAGTTAGGTTAAATAAAACGGTAACACTTTACAATAACAGTACATGAATAACCATGAACTAATACCTGAGTTAATAGTTACTTCAACATGAACTCAAGATTAGTTAAGATATGAACTAATGAAGAGTGATCCTTAACTACGACAGGAGTCATAGGGATTCATGCATGAAAACAGAAGCCTTAACTATGCGTTAATACATGTTTGATAACTAATGCATTAATTAACATTTAGGGTAAACTAAATCAAACAGTCTCTATAAGAAGGAATAATACATATTTGGACTTTGAAATAAATGTAAACAATTTATTATTGTCAGAATTTAAACTACTGACATCAGCAGCTTCATTATAAACATTACTGAAAGGCACATGATTAGTTTTGCCATTATTTTCACTTATCCTCCTTATCAAACATATAAAATACTAAATACACTATTTATCTTAAAAGGTCTTAAATCTGTTTTGTGATATTCTTTCCTATCAAACTAAACTACTGTGACTTACATCAGTTCCTGAGGAATCGGTTCCCAAAAAAATAACCAAACAGGAAACATGAACTAAGGTCAGGGAGCGTTTGCTGGGATCAGATTCAGAAGTTCACTCTCCATCCAGACGCAGGCCGTGATCATACTGTACCTCCATTCTCTGACTTTTTGAAAAGTCACACATCACTTAACTGGGCTGAATACTTATATAGTTGTGTTAGTAACGTTACATGTGTATTTGATAGTAAGTTAATGATAATCATGAGCTGAATTTGGTAAGTAGTTAACAGTGAATTAATTATGATTGTGCCCCCTCAAGTAAAGTCATGACATAAGTATACATTAACAAACCATTAGTTGATGTTAGTATATGCTTAGTTAATAATGAGTTAATTATGATTGTGCCCCCTCAAGTAAAGTCATGACATGATGCACATATCACACATCATTAACTAATATATGAATAAATACTATAGAGTGCCATCCTTATTCCTTTACACCCCGGTACAAAAAAACTAAAATAAAAAGTATTTGTATTTTATTTTTATTTATATAATTAAACATATATGGACTTGAAAGCAAGCCATAAACATACCTGTAAAGACACACATAAGGCACATTTACATGTAAAATCGCGCGCGTCCACAAGCTAATGCTAATCAAAGCATATACATTTAAACGACAAAAATACAAATACAGTTAATAACTGCACATAACCTCCTGAAAATCCCAATAAAACATACATGTAAATATGTCTTTAATTATTAATTCGGCTTACCAAAGCAGTCAACATTTATTAGTTTAAAATGCCAGCAACACAACAAACGCGCCAGGAGAACACCTAGCGTGCGCCACTAATGAGTGTCCCGCCAGAAACAAACCTTTAGTTCAGGGAATAAACTATGACTATTTAGCTATGACTAATATAAATGAACTATAAAAATCAGAAAACAGTTTAGATCAAATTAAATTTATTAGTGGAAGTTAGTCTATTTTCCACATTTGATTTGACAGATCTATGTAATTAATGGCTAAATAATCATGTGCCATTGCAATTATTTGTCACAAAGCTGCAGATGGCAGATTATGATATTACAGTGTAAATTATGACAGTATTAAATCACGTTTAATTCAAATTCAGAGTACTTCTTGTTTACTCTTATGGAGGCTGATTTATTTCGTTTACCCCTAAATGTTAATTAATGCATTAATTATCAAACATGTATTAACGCGTAGTTAAGGCTGCTGTTTTCATGCATGAATCCTTATGACTCTTGTCGTAGTTAAGGATCACTCTTCATTAGTTCATGATTAGTTCAACTAATCATGAGTTCATGTTGAAGTAACTATTAATTTAGGTATTAGTTCATGGTTATTCACGTACTGTTATTGTAAAGTGTTACCAATAAAACTGTTGTACAAACATTTAACCCAACTGCTGGGTTAAAACAACCCCAGTCATATTTTTTAGAGTGTATACTGTCAGGTAAAACGATCACATAACATATAATGATCTTTCTCCCTCCTCATATAATAAAGCTGCCTTGAGATGACTACAACGGAGACATGGACAACCTCCCCCAGCCTGAACGATACTGACTGCTACCCCACTGACAATCCAGAAAAGAAGGTATTCGTCACCTTGCAGTTGGCTATGATCCTGATCGGCATCCCGTCCAACGTCTTCTTCCTGTTTGTGTCGTACCGGCTCATCCGTCAGAAGAACGAGTTGGGCGTTTACCTGTTTAACCTGGCTCTCTCGGACCTCTTGTTTATCTCGTGTTTGCCCGTGTGGATTCAGTATGGTCTTCACGACACATGGTTTTACGGGAAGACCGCGTGTGTCGTGTGGGTTTTCCTGCTCTTCACAAACTTCTACACCAGCGCCATACTTCTGAGCTGCATCGCTGTAGATCGCTACATAGCCATCGTTCACCCGCTCCAGTTTCGCGAGTTTAGAAAGCGCAGGATTGCGTTCAGCGTGAGCATTGCTGCTTGGATTTTTGCAGTCGTATTCAATGCAATCACTGTGCATCCAAATAGTGTCTACAGTGAGGAGGAGGATGATTCAATCTGCTTCGAAATATATCCTTTGACAGAGATGCAAAAAAAGGTCAATGTCGCTCGTTTTGTAGTAGGCTTTCTCATTCCTGCACTGGTGGTGGGTTTCTGTTATTGGCAGATCTATGCGGATGTAAAGAAAAACCAAACTCTGGGATCGATGGAGCGCCGGCATGTGTTCAAGCTTCTAGGAGGCATTTTGCTGACCGTCTACTTGTGTTTCGGGCCTGTGCACATCATGATGGTTTTGAAGGTTTTGCTGGAGAAGTGTCCGTATCCCAACTGGCTCTTCATCGGATATAAGGCCACCGTCTTCCTCTCGATGCTCAACTGCCTTGTGGATCCGCTCCTGTACGGCTTGACGAGCAGAACGGGTCAGGCCAGTGCTTCAAACGTGTTACTCGTCTTCAGGAGAATGTGGAAGAAGAAAGAGAAGCAAAGAGAGACGGGACAGCAAAACATATATATCCTTGGAACTGATACGGATTGCAATCACAAAATCCCCACTTACTGTACATCTGAACTACCGTTGTGATTGGATCAAGCTGATGTTTATATATGCAATAGTGTTTTTAATAAAGAACTGGACTGAAACCGAGGAGTGAAATGAATGGAAGGCTTATACATTCAAACACAAAGACTGATCTATGAACTGTCGGTCAACATCAAGACAATTTACGATAATCCTTGCTGTTTTAAGAAACGAGAACAGCATTTCCTCAGCACTTCCTGTCTGTCAAATAATCCAGCGTAGGCACCAGATCGCACTTACTAAGAAATACCTGTGACCTTTTATTTTTACTCCCACTTCTAGCCTATAATATTTTGCAGACAATATTGTAAACATCTGAAGAGTATTGTAGAGTGTGATATCTATTACACAAAGCTTTTCAACAATACCATTCAACTAATCTCCTATACTAATGTGTGCTGTTTTTGTCATATATAAATTATAATAAACACATATATGTACATATTTATATATTGCACTACTGTTCAAAAGTTTGAAGTCTGTAAACATTTTACTGTTTTTTTTTAAAGTAGTCTTTTCTGCTCACAGAGACTGTATTTATTGATCAAAAATATAGCACAGATGCTGAAATATTATTTCAATTTAAAATAACTGTTTTCAGGATTCTTTGATGATTAGAAAGTCTACAATGCAAAAGGTGACTTTGGTTCAAATAAATTGCTTTCCATAGACAATGTTTTGTATTCTCTAAAAACTGTATATTATATCTCCTACCCCTAAACCTACCCATCACAGAAAATTTTCTGCATTTTTACATACTAACTATGGTATTTTGGATAACATGATTAACATTTTGGTTTGTGTCTTTTCATATAATTTCAACATTTAAACAATACAAAGTGATACTCATCTGAAAAGAAAATGATATTAACACTGCTTTCTCATGCCAGTCGTTCGAGGTCAGATATCTCAATCATCCTGTAAACCATATCTTTCATCATCAGCATCCACTAGCTTTGAAACCTCCACCCACTTCCTCCACCTCATTGCTGACAGCATCATCGATTAGGTTGATGCTGGGAAACATGATCATGAGGTGGATGTTATCTATTCACTCTGTTGTAAACATGTGCCTGAGTTCAGAAGCGGTGCTTTTGTTGATGCACGTAAATCAGATTCTTAGTTCCTCTGCGCTCATCCTGCAGGATCTGATGCTCAACTCGCTGTGTCAGCAGACATCTGGGGCTTTGAGACGATTTCAGCACCCTTGTGTTGCCCTTAGTGAGCTGTAACACGGTTAGAAACGTTTCAGATAATCTATATCATCCATCAATAAACCCCTAAAACACTGTCAGATTCCTACACACTTCTTGAGATCGAACAAGAAAGAGCATTTATTTCAAGATTGTGTTTTAGTGTTACTTAAATTGTGATATATACTAGTGAAAATAGTTCCTACACAAAAAAAAAAGGTAACACTTTACAAAAAGGTCCCTTTAGTAACATTAAACTGTCATTGTCCCAATAGCTTGGTGCAGTTTTTATTCATTGCCTTTTTTGCATCACATATTTTAGTAATTATCATAAATTAGGTGTCACTTGAAAACTCAGCATTCATCCTGTGAAAACTGTTTTGAAATTGGACATTGAATTATCATGGAATTCGTACTTTAAATCCTTTTAGCAGACTCCTGCCCCTAGTGGGCGTTGTCATGTTTCATATTACAACCTTTATTTTAACTACTTTATAGTTTTCTAATCTTGACAAAATACATATCGTCAGAAAGATCTGAGTCTCAAGCTTCCATATTTGGTGTCTTTTTTTGATGAAAGTGATATTTGGACAGAAATGTATTCATTTCAATCAAAAAAATTCAATGAAATGTGTTCACCTACAATATCACCCCAATCATCCTAGAATGATTAAAGGTGCCCTAGAATCAGTTTTTACAAGATGTAATATAAGTCTAAGGTGTCCCCTGAATGTGTCTGTGAAGTTTCAGCTCAAAATACCCCATAGATGTTTTTTTATTCATTTTTTTAACTGCCTATTTTGGGGCATCATTAACTATGCACCGATTCAGGCTGCGGCCCCTTTAAATCTCGTGCTCCCTGCCCCCCGAGCTCTCGACTATAATATAGTGCATAAACAAAGTTCACACAGCTAATATAACCCTCAAATGGATCTTTACAAAGTGTTCGTCATGCATACTGCATGCATGCTTCGGATCATGTGAGTATAGTATTTATTTGGATGTTTACATTTGATTCTGAATGAGTTTGATAGTGCTCCGTGGCTAAAGCTAACATTACACACTGTTGGAGAGATTTACAAAGAATGAAGTTGTGTTTATGAATTATACAGACTGCAAGTGTTTAAAAATGAAAATAGCGACGGCTCTCTTGTCTCTGTGAATACAGTAAGAAACGATGGTAACTTTAACCACATTTAACAGTACATTAGCAACATGCTAACGAAACATTTAGAAAGACAATTTACAAATATCACTAAAAATATCATGATATCATGGATCATGTCAGTTATTATTGCTCCATCTGCCATTTTTCGCTATTGTTCTTGCTTGCTTACCTAGTCTGATGATTCAGCTGTGCAGATCCAGACGTTAATACTGGCTGCCCTTGTGTAATGCCTTGAACATGAGCTGGCATATGCAAATATTGGGGGCGTACATATTAATGATCCCGACTGTTACGTAACAGTCAGTGTTATGTTGAGATTCGCCTGTTCTTCGGAGGTCTTTTAAACAAATGAGATTAATATAAGAAGGAGGAAACAATGGTGTTTGAGACTCACTGTATGTCATTTCCATGTACTGAACTCTTGTTATTCAACTATGCCGAGGTAAATTAAAATTTGTCAGAAGCATAATGGTGGCAGGGTTGCTGGGTTTTAACAACAAAATCGCAGAAAAACAAAATATCGAAATGTCAGTCATTTCCAATATCGTGCAGCCCAATTGTTATCTAAACTAGTATCTCAGACTTAAAGAGCAGAGACGTCTGCACAACTCCTCCATGATGTATGACACAGCCCACACAATAATCATCAGATAAACACAACCCTAAAAGGCAGTAAAAACCAAGCGAAGCAAAGTGCCTGTTCCTGGCCAGATTAAGATGCTTACAGAAAATAACTGTAAGATCACGAAGGGTAAATTCAGAATAACATATATGAGGATACTAATAAAAGTAGAAGCACAAATGAAGGTTTATCTGCATGTACACACACACACACACACACACACACACACACACACACACACACACACACACACCAAACTGTTCTGCAACTATTCAAAAGCTTTTAAATCAAAGCAAGTGGAGAAATGCAGTTTTGGAAAAAAGTGATGACAAAATGCAATGACTGTCTACACTTATTAATACACGCAATAATAAGTATTATATTTCTAATGCATGCACCAGTTCAAGTAACCTCAAAAGGCTCAGATAACGTAAAACTACTGTTAAAACGTTGAACATTTGAATGAACAAAAGACAATAGGTCGTCTCAACTTACCCACTGACTAACTTCCCCTTTGTTCTTTAGTTTCACTGCCCTTAAAAATATAGTTTTCCACCCGTATCTCAATATAGGCACAAATCAGAGGTCGTCGCCATGACAGATGTGAATGTTTTGTTACCCAGAAGTTGATTTTGAAACTGATCTTCATTCTAGTCACCATTTTCTTTGACAACAAAGCAATATTATATTGTTTCCAGTTTTATGCATAAAAATTTTTAACTAGACTACCAGTCAAAACACATCTATTTTCCACATTGTAGAATAGAGTAACTAAAAGAATATGAAATAACATGTATGTCTATGGGAAAATAATAGTGACTGAAGCATGTGACAAATGCAAACTATATTTGAGATTCTTTGTCTATTCTCGCTCTGGACATTTTTTTAATAAAACAATTAAACATGCATGGATGAATATAGTTCACAATAAGATCTATAATGTGAATTTATAAAATAGATGTGGTGAATTTCCATTCAGTGCCGAACTTAAACACTATTGAAGGAAGAATGTGTATTTTGAACACTATTTGCTGTTCACTATACAGTTATAGCGTGAGAAAATGTACAAAACTAAGATGCAAATTGAAAGAGGAGGAACTAGATACTCTGGGTTTGGCTTTGACAGGAGGTTTTGACTCATGTTCATCTGATGGGAAAAAAAATGTTGGCATGAGAAAGAGGTTAATAAAATTTTGAATATGCAAATGATGTGGCAAATTCAGCTGGCCAAAGACAATAAGTGCTTTCAACATTTGATCAATGGCCATTTCAGCATCTTTCCATCTAGTAAGTTTAACAGACAAAATGAGAAAAACTATGGCAAACTAATTTATGCACAGCGTGATTATCCTCGAAAGATTTAAAATACATGTAATGTCATATAACTTGAAAGACCAAATGCAATTTGTGAAATCATACACCACCTGATGTGGCAAATAACTTCTGATCCCTCATTTGACTATAATGTGTTGTAATTTTCACTTTACAAGATGGACAAAATTTGTCACCAAAAAAGTAATTCAGTTTAACCAAAAATTTGGTTTTACCGAATGACACTTTTGGTTTTTTCAAACAGTTAAAAGAGAGTTAGTTACTTTGCTTGTAAAAGTGGCATTATGTGGTCCTTTGCAGGTGTCTGAATGATGTCACATCCTGTCACATGATATTGACCGCATTATTGATCCAAAATGGTCCCTTTATTAGGGCCCAAGCGAAAATTCGCGCAGGGCCCTCTTGTTTTTCTAAGGATTATTATTATTTTTAGGGCCCAAGCGAAAATTCGCGCAGGGCCCTCTTGTTCTTCTAAGGATTATTATTATTTTTTTTTTTTTTTTTTTTTTTTTTTTTTTTTTCCGTCTTCCGGGGCTTTTTGGGGGCCTTAACATGCTCAAAAACTCTTGAAAATTGGCACACACATTGGAATCCGCGGCCATTAGGACGCCGGAGAGGCTGGTACCCGGGCGTGGCAGGGGGGCTCGACAGCGCCCCCTTGAAAAAAGTCTGAAAATTTGGTCCATATATTAAACACGCTTGCACGTATTAGTATGAAACTCAGTACACATATAGACCTCATCGGGCCGAACAACTTTCGTGCTCTAAGTTAAACACCACGCCAACAGGAAGTCAGCTATTAAGGGTTGTTTGAAAAACGCATGCTCTGGAATTTGATATACTCCTCCTAGACGATTAATCCGATCGCCACCAAACTCGGTCAGCATGAAGTCAAGACACTGATGATTAAAAATTGCCAGGGGATTTTTGATATCTCGAACGGTTTGGCCGTGGCGAGGCAACGAATTTATGGCGAGAAAAAGGAAACAGGAAATGTGTTATAACGTCTGCATACATATATTGATCTTTATGAAACTTCACGAGTGTGTTCGTTATAGGAGTCTGATCACATGGATGTGACTATTGTGAGTCAAAGTTATAGCGCCACCAACTGGCAGCAGGAAGTGTATCACTTTTTGAAATGTTTTGAGATCACCCTCTTATTTTTACCTGATTTGCTTCAAACTTCATCAGTGTAATGTCAATACACAGCAGATGTAGACCTATGACAGGATTTTTGATATTTGAAATATTGTTGCCATGGCAACAGGTCAAACTGTAATAATATTCTTGAGTGTTTTTGAGGCTCTTAACATGCTTCAAATTGCATGAAACTCGACACACACATCAATATTGTCAACCAGTAGACATGGACAAAGCCATAGAAATGGGCGTGGTGGAGGGGCTCAGTAGCGCCACCTTTTGACAAAAGTGGGGGGGTTAGTTTTTCCTACAATCACCAAACTCGGTACACATATTGTTCTCATCAAGCCGGACAATTTTCTAATTTACATTCATTAGCTCCGACCAACAGGAAGTCAGCTATTTTGGTTTGAATGTTAATTTTTTGAAAAAACAGGCTATGAATTTTATACTACTACTCCTACAGGGTTTATCCATAGACAGTAAAAGAAATGGACACAGCGACCCCATTGGAACTCAATTGAGACAAGTGAAGCCCATTTTTAGCGATTTTTAGCACTTCCGTTTCTGACGCGCAGACTCAAACTAAGCTTTGATGACGTCCGCAACCTGTCTGACAGATGTAAATCTTCTAGTAGCTGTGCGTGCAAACTGCCATCGTTAATCTTGCAGAGAAGGCGAGCTTGAGCGGGGAGTTCTTTGGCGTGAGTGAGCAGGAGTAAGTATTCTGATTAATTATTTTGTATAGTATTTTAAAATGTAACGCCAGTACGCCATCTCTCTTGACATCTCCCCGATTGCCTGCGAGCTTCTCCTCCTGTCTGTACGGTAATTTCTCTACTGTGCGACAGAGAGTCGAGTGGTTATGACGCAATCGTTAGCCTATTTTTACAAAAACTGTATCTACGGGGCCATAATGTAACATAGAAGGTAATGGAGCCCTTTATACATTGTCGTGTATCTTTAGAAATAAATAATGGACAAATGGAGTATTTAACGCCTCAGATGTAAAGTTATTCACTGTCAAAGTGACGCCAAAATGAATGGGAGTCAATGGGGATGCTAACGCAAGTGAAGTTCTGCTACAAGATGGCGGCACCCGGCCGACTTCAACTTCCGGTCGACTTCCTTGGGCACTGGGTTTATCCAATTTACACCAAGCTTTTTTTAACTTGTTGCTAACACATTGAAGTTGTTTAATTGCAAACGGATTTTGGATATCTCAAACGGTTTGGCCGTGGCGAGGCAACGAATTTATGGCAAGAAAAGGGAAACAAAGTGTTATAACTTCTGCATACATTAATTGATTTTGATGAAACTTCGGCTTAGTCTTCGTTGTACAAGGCTGATCACATGGATGTGACTATTGTGATTCAAAGTCATAGCGCCACCAACTGGAAGCAGAAAATGTGTCACTTTCAGCATACATTGAGATCACCCTCTTATTTTTACCTGATTTGCTTCAAAATTCATCAGAATAATGTTAAAACTTGGCACATGTAATCCTTTGAAAATGGGCAGGGAGGAGGGGCTCTATAGTGGCACCTTGTAGTGCAGTAAATGTGGAGTGAATTTGACATAGTCCTTTGATGTTTAACCGTTTTAAGTGCCTATTGCCCGCTGTGCACAGTTGCCCTGAAGCCACCGGGGTGGCGGTGCCACCGGGCTTGGGCCCGCCATCGCTGCTCGCAGCTATATTATTGGTTATTATATTGGTTGGAAATTCATTTTTCCGGACATTCTTTCTCATAACAAAGCAATGATTCTACACATAATTTTAAGACTATTTTGCACTATGTTGATATATGATGTTATAAAATCAAGCCAGAATAAAAAAATATATACATTTATTACAGTTTAAGATATTTTAATCACAAATGAAATGGCTGTATTGGCCTTTGGCCTTTTGATACTTCAAAATTGTGCGCAAAAGTTAAACAGATTTTTGTAGATTAATTTCACTGCTCTAGGTATAAAACACTTTTATACTTGATCAGACTTACATTTTTGCCTCACACAAAATCACACAAATTCACATGGAATGAGGGACTTGAGCCATATCTGACGTGACACAATTAGAGGTCAAATCATGTGACCAATCCATCACTATTAATCACTTATAGTAAAGGTTACTTCAGCCTTGAACACTTTAACCTTCTTCCTCTTTCATTATACAGTTGATGGCTGTTCCCCGATACTGCTGACATGAGTCATTTTTTCACGAAACCATGCTTTTGAGAAAACCACACATGCTTGACCTCAGATCTGTGCAAGTTGGCAACTAAATGCGTCACAAATTTACTGAAATGCAGAGAAACCATCATCATCATACATCAGCATTATTGTTTGTGTAGAGAGGCATCTCACCTGGAGATCACAGAAGAACATCAACGCTCCCTACAAAGACTAATTTCCTTCCTCGCTCTCTTTTTCTTCACACTCGAGGCTGTATATTCACAGGTTTGATGCATCTTGTTTGCAACACTGCATTAATTTGATCAGTAAATGCTGTGAAAATGTTCCAGACAGTGCAGGTCGTGTTAGTAGAAATTGGTAGGTGATTGCTAGAGTCTGCCAATTTAAAAGAGCCCACATTCAAGATGAAATGTTTTGGTTCTTAGTAGAGCTGCATGATTAATTGTTAAAAGATCTTCATGTCGATTAAAACTCGATCTCGAATTATCGTTGGCACTGCTGCTGACCCAGAGAAAGCAGTCTTTTCAACCACACAGTTTCATTATTTCTGTGTTACAAATATTCAAATTATCACAGAAGCACTGGTATAAAGGTTTACAGTTCGGATATAAACACTAATATCTACTGAGAATAGAGCAAATCCTTTTGAAAGTAACTTGATGCTTCAAATAAAACTTGTATCAATTACATCATTACGCCAGTAGGTGGTGACAAGTGACTTAAAAATGCATGTAGCTGAATCATTCATTCAAGAGATTCGTTCAAAAACACTGATTCATCCAGTAATGAAACAAGTCCTTATGAGTGAGTCATTGAATCATTCATTCAACCTGATTTTTAAAATAATTTAATAATTAAACATTTTAAATAGACTGCAGCTATTAACATTTTGTCAGATTACATGTTATTTTGTTTAGTTGTCTCTTGTCTGTTCAGGGTCGTGGGAGAATCATAATCTCTATTTGAAACAAAAGAAAATTGATTCTCAATTAATCCAGAATCGTGCAGCTCTAGTTTTTAGACATTGATTTTGTATACCTTCACTCAAGTCTAAGTATAAATCAAACATGTTTTTTCCGCACCTTGAAATGAAAGTAAGTCAAACCACACTTCTCCTCAGAAAGAGGATGTTTTGTATGATTTGTGGTGTGGTTCAAATTTTCAGCACAAATGAGGAGAAGAGTTTAATACTAATTAGTGATTTTGAAAGAAGTATGAACAATACTACTAATAATGACTGATTTGATATTACTGACTCATTTTAATACACTCAACAAATATTTTAAGATTTATGTATTTGAATTGCATATAAAATTTCCATCCATTTGAAGTTCACTATTTTACCATAAACATAATGTGATGCATATGTGTCAGTTATGCATAAACGAAAGCGGTTTCTGCAAAAACTACTAATACTAATAAACTGACCGTTTTAAATTTGTAGCAACCAGGTTTATATATTAATCACAGATAAATCCAATTTCTTTCAATCTCATATATTTCCACAGCTATAGCCATACTTTGATGTGCATGCTTTTTTTAATACAGTGTTTTCATAATTTATGCTGATAAATTATGCATTGTTTTTATTTGAGTGCAGGAGTCTTACCTGTTTCTTACCAAAGTCCCTTTAAGACAAGTCATTTCACTCGGCGGCCATCTTTGAAACGCCTCTCGGGCATCCTGGGCATCATGCAATCTCTTTGAATGGGGAAACATCAAATTCTCCAAAACTGTTCGCCAACCTTACGATTAAATTTCATATTTGAAATCACCAATGAAATCTAACAACAAACGGCTCATAAATTTAGTTTCTAAACGCTCGAATCATGACAAAAAAAAAAATTTCAGGCTGGATCAAGCTAATGCGCATGCGCAGACCTAAATGCGCGTCTCTTCGGAGGCGCGAGTCTGACTGTTTCTATAGAAACCGGTCTGCTGAAGTGACGCGATGACTTTACCAGTCGGCGATTGGCTCTTATTTAGAAGGCGGGACTTATTCCGCCATATTGCGCGTTACACTTTCTCCCATTCAAAACAATACGAGTGACACGTCTTGTGTTATTCTATAGTCTTTGTTCTTACCCATTTCATGTATGTATAACTGACTAATATGTATAACATTAGGTTTATTAATTTATGTTAAAACTGTGCAGTCCAAATGGGTGGATTTTATATGCAATTCAAATATGTGAATCTTACATTTAGGCCTTTTAATTTAGTGCATTATATTTTGATTGGTTTAATCTTTTTTATTTCTGCATGTTATGTAATTGAATATGACTTGAGCAGTTCTACCACAGTTCATGAACTCAATGCCCTTTCATGAAGATCCCCTGAGGTTTTACGAACCCCCGTTGGGAAACTCTGCTATAAAGTGTGAAAACTCTCTCAGAGTAATGAGTTTGTGTTATGTCATGTAGGATCTTTGACACATTGATGTGTTTTATTTGCAGTTTCCAGGTTTTACTCCTGACTTTCCAACTTTTTGAGTAGAATGAAACCAGGCGAAATCAGGATTTGGATCATCAGTAAGTGCAACAAAGCCAAAGCCACATTTCATGATTTATTTTTGCAAAGGCACTCATTACATTTGATGTAATGTTTGCACAACCATTAATGTGATAACCATGACATCAGAGACCATGACTATGATTATCGTAATGTTTTTGAGATGTTCACTCCAGCTCACATCACTGTGACGTTTACATCAGCATTACATGATCAACACCATTATTGCATGCTGTCTTAACTCAAATGTACATTTTGTTTGTGTGTGTGTGTGTTTGCATTTAGTATTGTGTATCAATGTAATGGGTCAATAATGTTTTACATCCAAACTTGTCTTTTTGAACAAAGTTATGTTGGAAGACACTGTTCTGTGGGCATAAAATCAATGTGAACTTGTATCAGGTGATTATATAATGTTTTATGGCAATAATGGGATAATTGTGGCTTTATGTGATTTACAGCAGCCCCCAAAAGTATTTGGACATTGTCTTAAATGCAACAGTATCTTTTTTGTTCACTAATGTCCCTTTTTCTTTATTTTTGCTCTTTTAATCAATACTGTTTAGTCTATTGTTTAATCATTTAAAACTTCTTTTTATCAGATGTTTTGCTTGTAAAGTGTGTTTGTTCATCTTTCTTTACAGTTAATGAATCTTGCTGTGATATAGATTATTATTTAATGCACATTTTAAGTGTCCAGGCACTTTTTGGGGTCACTGTCTATGAAGATGCCATATGTTCAAAATGTTTTAATAACTCAAGTAAAACTGGTTTCACTCTTGTTGATTTGTTGTCATCAATATGGCTTTGACTCCAGTCATTTTATCACCAAAGAGGGGATTGATATGTTTGTAGAGTTCAGTGTGAGTGAAGCATTTAACAGAGAGACAGGATATGAAGTCACTGTTGTGTAGAAACTGGCATCACAATCAAAAGTTATTGAGAACGTCTCTTAATTTGTGTTCAATTAGTTAGTGTTTCACAAAAGTTCATGATTTGAATCCTCGTAGATGACAGATTCATCTGAGCAGCAGAAGATATTCATGCAGGTTTTTCTTTCTGAAGACATCACGATTTACAGCATAAAAGGCTTTCGGTGATCCATGATCCACCTATGAAAACAGCAAAAGCCTTTCAAAAAGTCTCTGTTGACTGTCCTGTGAAGAGTCAATGTTGTATAAATAATTTATTTTAAAGGTATAGGTCATCCAAAAACAAAAATTCTGACATCATTTACTCAACCACATGTCGCTTCAAACCCGTTTGAGTTTCTTTTTCCGTGTAACAAAAAGAAAGCTAATTTCTGTGGAAGCTTGTTTCCGCCACTAAATAAAAAAAATAAAAAGGTAAATGCGACTTTTTATCCCACTATTGTGAGTTTGCATCTCACAAGTCAGAATTGCGAGTTATAAAGTTGCAATTCTGACTTCATATCTCGCAATTCTGACTTTCTCACAATTCTGACTTTATAACTCGCAATTCTGACTTTATTTCTCGCAATTCGAACTTTATATTTCGCAATTCTGACTTTATAACTCGCAATTCTGACTTTATATCTCGTAATTCTGACTTTATATCTCGTAATTCCGACTTTATATCTCGTAATTCCGACTTTATTTCTCGTAATTCCGACTTTATTTCTTGTAATTCTGACTTTATATCTCGCAATTCTGACTTTATTTCTCGCAATTCTGACTTTATTTCTCGTAATTCGGACTTTATTTCTCATAATTCTGACTTTATATCTCGTAATTCTGACTTTATATCTCGTAATTCCGACTTTATTTCTCGTAATTCCGACTTTATTTTGCATAATTCCGACTTTATATCTCGCAATTCTGACTTTATTTCTCGCAATTCCGACTTTATTTCTCGTAATTCTGACTTTATTTCTCATAATTCTGACTTTATATCTCGTAATTCTGACTTTATTTCTCGTAATCCTGACTTTATTTCTCATAATTCTGACTTTATTTCTCGCAATTCTGACTTTATATTTCGCAATTCTGACTTTATTTCTCACGATTCTGACTTTATATCTCGTAATTCCGACTTTATTTCTCGTAATCCTGACTTTATTTCTCATAATTCTGACTTTATATCTTGTAATTCTGACTTTATTTCTCATAATTCTGACTTTATATTTCGCAATTCTGACTTTATTTCTCATAATTCTGACTTTATATCTCGTAATTCTGACTTTATTTCTCGTAATCCTGACTTTATTTCTCATAATTCTGACTTTATATCTTGTAATTCTGACTTTATTTCTCGTAATTCTGACTTTATTTCTCGTAATTCTGACTTTATATCTCGTAATTCTGACTTTATATCTCGCAATTCTGACTTTATATCTTGCAATTCTGACTTTATAACTCGCAATTCTGACTTTATATCTCGTAATTCTGACTTTGTATCTCGTAATTCCGACTTTATTTCTCGTAATTCTGACTTCATTTCGCGTAATTTCGACTTTATATCTCGCAATTCTGACTTTATTTCTGGCAATTCTGACTTTATTTCTCGTAATTCTGACTTTATTTCGTGTAATTCTGACTTTATTTCTCATAATTCTGACTTTATATCTCATAATTCTGACTTTATATTTTGTAACTCTGACTTTAAAACACGCAATTCTGACTTTATATCTTGCAATTCTGAGAAAAAAGTCAGAATTGTGAGATATAAACTCGCAGTTACCTTTTTATTTCATTTTTATTTCATGGCAGAAACAAGCTTCCATAAATTTCTGACTAAAGCCGATAGATTGCAGTATGTCCAGAGAGCTCTTTTTCATATTAATGATAATATGAAATAATTAATTGTAAGCTCCAAAAGAAAAAAAAAACTTTATGGCACATGAGTTATATAGACTACTTTTATGGTGTTTTTTTGTCATTTTTGGAGCTCCATTGAAAAAAGAAAGTCAGGAATGTTTGGAACAACATGCGGGTGAGTAAACAATGACAGAATGTCCACATTTTTGGTGAACTGTCCCTATAAAGTGATGTCAGTCTGTATTCCTTGAGCTCTTATCACATTTTTGGCAACTTGTCATTTGTCACAGTGAAAATCAACTGCGGTTCTTCGTTACGAGTCGAGCCGCAGCTTACAAAACAGAAAGGCACATGTTCTGACATCAGTCAGTTGCCTTCCCGTGCATGTTGTCATTGTCTGCCTACGGTTGATGTTCTTTCTGCTCGAGTCTTTTATTTCGCTCTTGTTCTTTGACCTGGGCCGGTGCGAAACCATTCTGCTGTTTGGGATCCTCAGAATAGTGAGGCAGACACGTGAAGCTGGTGTTCGCCTCCTTCGCCATTTTCTCTTCCTCCACTTCTTCCTCCTCCTCATCCTCTCTTCTCTCCTCTCCCAGTGTGACGTTGCTGCTGTTACTGTCACCTACATTGTTTGCATCCTCTGGGATGTTCCTGCAGACATCTTTACTCCTGTTGCGTTTGGCCAGTTTGGTGAGCGAACCGAAGCGGTTGAGGAAGTTTTCCTCGGAGGACGCCTCCTGTCCGCCACACTCCGCCTTCAGTCGCAGGTTGTTCAGTTTAGTGTTGATGCTCTCCTGCGAGGACGTCTTAAAGCGCCCGACATCCAGACTGGCAAAGACAGCCCGTTTTTCAGGCGACAGCATGTCCAGTGAATGCGCGCGCTGCTCCAGACCCAGACGTCTGCGCTCCATGCTGCGGATGGTGGCCGCCCGCTGAAGTTTGTCGTGGATCTCGCCGCTGAGGCGCCGCCGTGTCTCACGTAACTCCGCTCGAACGTTTGCCTTCCATTCTGCCGCATGGGCCTTAAACTCTCCGACCTGTGATGGATGAGAGACAGCACTGTGAGCATGACGTTTACAAATGATTCAGTAATGTGCTTAATGTGGGCTTAAAAAGGGAGAACGTATCACATTTCTTAAAGTCAGTGTAGAACAGCATTTATCATAAAAAATAAGTCAACATAAAACCGCATTTGCCATAAATGTTACCATTTAAACCCAATGTGCAACAGAATTTGCCCATTTAAATCCAAAGTAAAACAGCATTTCTGTCATTTACAGTCAAAATGTTATCAATTACAGTCAACATAAAACCATATTTGCTGTACATTTTACCATTTAAAGCGATTGGGCTGTTTTAACCCAGCGATTGGGCTGTTTTTACCCAGCGGTTGGGTTGTTTTAACCCAGTGATTGGGCTGTTTTAACCCAGCGGTTGGGTTGTTTTAACCCAGCGAATGGGCTGTTTATAATTTAAAGTTATGTAATGCAGCATTTGCTAAATTGCTACAAATTTTATCATTTAAAGTCAATGTAAAACATCATTTGCTACAAATTTTACAATTTAAAGCCATGTAAAACAGCATTTACCACTTTAAGTCAACGTAAAATAGCATTTGCAACAAATTTACCTTTTATATCCAACATAAAATAGAATTTACCATTTAAAGTCAATGTATAAAAGCATTTGCAACAAATTTTACCATGCAAAGAAATGTAAAGCAGCATTACAACTAATTTTACCATTTAATGTCAACGTAAAACATAATTTGCTATAAATTTTACCATTTAAAGCCAAGGTAAAACAGCATTCACACTTTAAGTCAACATAAAACAGCATTTGCCATAAATGTTACCATTTAAACCCAATGTGCAACAGAATTTGCCCATTTAAAGCCAAAGTAAAACAGCATTTCTGTCATTTAAAGTCAAAATGTTATCAATTAAAGTCAACATAAAACCATATTTGCTATACATTTTACCATTTAAAGCGATTGGGCTGTTTTAACCCAGCGATTGGGCTGTTTTTACCCAGCGGTTGGGTTGTTTTAACCCAGTGATTGGGCTGTTTTAACCCAGCGGTTGGGTTGTTTTAACCCAGCGAATGGGCTGTTTATAATTTAAAGTTATGTAATGCAGCATTTGCTAAATTGCTACAAATTTTATCATTTAAAGTCAATGTAAAACATCATTTGCTACAAATTTTACAATTTAAAGCCATGTAAAACAGCATTTACCACTTTAAGTCAACGTAAAATAGCATTTGCAACAAATTTACCTTTTATATCCAACATAAAATAGAATTTACCATTTAAAGTCAATGTATAAAAGCATTTGCAACAAATTTTACCATGCAAAGAAATGTAAAGCAGCATTACAACTAATTTTACCATTTAATGTCAACGTAAAACATAATTTGCTATAAATTTTACCATTTAAAGCCAAGGTAAAACAGCATTCACACTTTAAGTCAACATAAAACAGCATTTGCAACAAATGTTACTTTTTAAAGCCAATATAAAACAGAATTTACCATATAAAGTCAATGTAAAACAGCATTTGCTATAAATTGTACCATTTAAAGTCAATGTATAACAGCATTTGCCATTAGTTTTTTCATTCAAAACTATTTTTCATAATATGATGTATTTCAGAGTGAAACTATTTTTCTTTTTAACTGCAGTTGGGTTTGATATTATCATAATGAATTGCTGTGATGGTGTAAAGTGTTTCATATCTGAATATCAGTCGGCTCTGAATGGAAGCTGAAGGTCAAGTTCACCCTCCACAGCATCTCCAAGTATCCCAATGGTGACACTTCTTTATCAGATTTATCATTATTTCACATTATTGAAACAACCTTATTATATTAACATTAATCATCATTGAAATGCTGTGCTATTGACAAGAAAGACTGCATTACCAGCAGCAGCCAAATCAATTACTAATTGGTTAGCATTAACAAAATGTCTACATACCCTAATTATTGTCAGCTGTAAATGAAAGACCAGGAATGTGTAGAAAAAAAGTAAATAAGACTTTGATGCAGTGTAATAATGCTTTATTGGACATCATTCTACTATGATGTTCAATCAAAACTCATTTTAGTTTGCCATAACATACCTCCTCTTTTGTTTTCTTGGACAGAACCCTGAGCCAGTCTCCAATCATGCTGAGAACCGCTGCGAAATACGCCAGACCCACCAAAATCCAGAACCAGACCAGAGGCTTGTACCATTTCATGTATTCTATTTTGCGATCTCCACCTATAAAATACAGCATTTTTATTACATTTTGTCTTATACTGCATGTAAACAATCACAAAAGGCTGAAAGATCAAGATCTGAACATAGTTTAAAGACACAAAATTGCAGGAAAAATATTTTGAGAAGCTGTCAGGTGAGATATGACACTAAAATGTATTCATTTGGCAGATGCTTTTATCCAAATCAATTGCAAATACAGTGCATTTAATATGAGTATGTGAGTTCACTAGGAATCAAATCAATGATTTCAGTGTCTATAGAACAATACTCTACAAGTTGAACTACTCTTGAGTTTACTAGGTAAAAAAGATGTGAAATGTCCCCATCGGTGTACATACCTGCTACATAATCTCCAATGCCGACAGTGGTGAGAGTGATGACGACAAAGTAAATGGCTTCTAAAGTACTCCATCCCTCGATGTGTTTGAAAATCACCGCTGGGATGGTGACAAAAATGATGCAGCCAGCGATGATGAAGAGTATGGTGGAGGTGACGCGGATTTTGGTCTGACTGATTTGCTTGTGCTTTTGCTGTAAATGATGGCAGAATAAATGTATTTATGTATTTATTTAACCAATAAGCAATTGAAAATCCTAGAAAGTAAGTAAGTAAGTAAGTAAGTCGACTCACCCTGAAAACTTTTTCCACCTTCAGGATGCTCTTTATAAACATGGTCCCGAGTTGATCACCGATCCCGGCCAACAGGAAGCCAAACAGAGGGATGCCAAATATGGCGTAAAGGATGCAGAAAATCTTTCCGCCTTCAGTGCTGGGAGCGATGTTTCCATATCCTGCAGATGTGGGCGGAGATGACAAGAGGTTATTTAATGGTTCTGATGCAAACCGCTCTAGCTGACCCCCTCCATTAAACTGCATTCACAGATACACAGAGAGACAATTGGTGGGTTTCATCGAGGGAACATGGCAGTAATTATCAATTGCTGAACAAAAGGGAAGTTAAGACAAGGAGAAACTAAACACGTTTTCAGTGAGAGAGGAGATCTGTGCAGAAAGTTGCATGAAGGTCTGTGCAGTTCCCATTTTTAAAGTTCCCATTTTTATGAGAAATCTGTGTGCATTATTGGCCAAGTTGTTAAAAGTAAATAATTGCATGTAAATAAGATATGTAAACCAGGCAGATTTTGATAAAGTTTTTGAATTTTGAAATTTGAAGTTGTTGCTAGACTTTAAAAAATGCTGGGTTAAAAACAACCCAAGCTGGGTTGAAAATGGATGATAAACCCAGTGATTGGGATGTTTTAACCCAGCGGTTGGGTTGTTTTAACCCAGCAAATGGGCTGTTTTAACCTAGCGGTTGGGTTGTTTTAACCTAGCGGTTGGGTTGTTTTAACCCAGCGATTGGGCTGTTTTAACCCAGCGGTTGGGTTGTTTTAACCCAGCGATTGGGCTGTTTTAACCCAGCGAATGGGCTGTTTTAACCCAGCGAATGGGCTGTTTTAACCCAGCGGTTGGGTTGTTTTAACCCAGCGAATGGGCTGTTTTAACCCAGAGATTGGGCTGTTTTAACCCAGCGGTTGGGTTGTTTTAACCCAGCGATTGGGCTGTTTTAACCCAGCGGTTGGGTTGTTTTAACCCAGCAATTGGGCTGTTTTAACCCAGCGAATGGGCTGTTTTAACCCAGCGGTTGGGTTGTTTTAACCCAGCAGTTGGGTTGTTTTAACCCAGCGATCGGGCTGTTTTAACCCAGCGATTGGGCTGTTTTAACCCAGCGGTTGGGTTGTTTTAACCCAGCGATTGGGCTGTTTTAACCCAGCGGTTGGGTTGTTTTAACCCAGCGATTGGGCTGTTTTAACCCAGCGGTTGGGTTGTTTTAACCCAGCGGTTGGGTTGTTCCAACCCAGCGATTGGGCTGTTTTAACCAAGCGGTTGGGTTGTTTTAACCTGATTGGGTTGTTTTAACCCAGCAAATGGGCTGTTTAACCCAGCAATTGGGTTGTTTTAGCACAGCAATTGGGCTGTTTTAACTCAGCGGTTGGGTTAAATGTTTGCCCAATGTGCTGGTCAGTTTTATTCAACCCAACTATGTCTGGCTTAAAATGAACCCAAAATAGGTTGGAAATTAAAATCAGACACATAATTCCTAGAGGAAATAATAATAATCAAAAGGTGAACATTCATTAATAAGCAATTTAATAAATGTTTATTATTTAATTATTATTTATTACAATGATTAATAAATGTTAATTTTGGGTTCATTTTAAGCAAGCAATATAGTAATTTTTAAACAATAGTTGGGTTAAATAAAACTACCCAGCAGATTGAGTAAACATTTAACCTAACCGCTGGGTTTGTCCATTTTCAACCTAACTTGGGTTGTTTTTAACCCAGCATTTTTAGAGTGTAGCAGTGTTAATTTAGTATTATAGTTTTTATTAATATTTTGAATTTTTTGTAATATTTTTATATTTAAGTTTTTAGTAAAGTTATGTGCTTTTTTCCTTTTTTTTTTTTTTTTATTTTTTTTTTATGATATTTACTATTTAGGTTTATTTTACTTTTATTCTTGTTTTGGTTTTTATTTATTTTCAGTAAGTAGTTTTATTTTAGTACTTCAACTTGCATGTATTTCAGTTACTTGGCAATGCAACATTTAGGCACTCTGGATAGTTTACAGTGCGTTACTGCACACGTTTTAAAGTTTGGCTTATTTTACCTATGGTGGTGATGACGGTTCCAGCGAAGAAGAAAGCGCTGCCGAGATCCCAGTGGCTTGAGTTATTGGACGTGTCTCCAATGGGACTCACTCCAGCGCTGACCGCGTCTACTGCATGCTGGGAAAAGATGCACATGCAGAAAAGGACATAAAATGGCAATTTTTGAAGCACTACTATTAGAACAGAAAGTCAAACTACTCATTTCTGGGAGTCTAATTTGTACTAGACGCACAGAATTGTGTGCAAGATGCAGATCATTTTCTGAATATTAAATGATTGTTTTGGTATTTTTCTTGGTAATGCCATCTAATAATATTAGCAATTCATTTTAAAAAGCCATCTCCTCCAATCACCTTTCACACTACTAATTTCTTAGATAATAATTTACAAAAATGTGCCTGAGGATGTAAAGCCCCTGCTTTTTCTGAAAAACCTGCATTGAAAATCAATCGGCTCCGTCTGTCAGTAATCTGATCAGGTTATGTGTCTCTACTCAAACTATTGAAGGAACAGTATAAATGGATTATGCTGCGTAAATTTAGTCAGTATATCGGTAAGTCCTGAGCAGACTGTGGCCATGTTGTCTTTATGATTTCCACCCAAATCTTGCTTTTCTTAAAGCAGTACAAGATATTTTTGTACCCAGACAAAAACAGGGATGTTTTTAACAGAAATGTAGAAGAGTAAAAATTAAGTCAGCAATTGAGCCATATAAACCACACTCTTAAAAGTAAAGCTTCTTTATTGGCATCGATGGTTACATGAAGAATTTTTTGAGTGAAAAAAAGGTCCTTTAGGGTTTTAAAATGTTATTTACACAGAGAAAAAAAATGGTTATGTTAAAAACTGTTCTTTGGGGAACCAATGACTCTTCTATGGCTTACACTTAAAAGTGTAGCAGAGAGAAAAAAAAACACAACAAAACAACATGCTGTCAGCAAGAAACCCATTTTCTCTGAGTAATATTTCTTCTGCTCCGGTAGGACTCGCCAAATGTGTCCTGGTGGGAAGATTTTTGAGTCAGTCCTGCTCACAGCCAAGAACAACAACACCGACAACAGCCAGCTGGTCTCGCATGACAGGACGGAGACATGTCAACATGACTGGCATCTATTCTGGTGAGATTTAATGTGAGTTTAAAGACACTTTTTCAAGCTGAATCTGCAGCATAAAGATGCTTTACATGCCCGATAAAATGTTTGTTTCAGAGCCACATGGATGAGTTTGTTGGGTTGATATTGCATTGGAAAGAAAATGTCTATAAGGTCTCAATCGTTGGTCCTACAGCAGGATTAAATGGAGAGTCTCCTCCTTATCGGATGGTTCTCCTGAGAAAAACACCCCATTAATCTCAACTTCAGAAGAGATCTCTCTTCAAATCAGACATTAACCTTATAAAGCCTACTGTATTATATTTGATACACACATTTCTAAGGGCTGTAAATGATCAACATGATCAAAACTTTGCTGAAAAGTCAATCTCCTACAGTCCTTCTGTCGATTGATAGTTGATGCTTTTTTAGCAAGTGAAAGACCTTTTTAGTGTACAAACGTCCAATTTACGTGTCTTTTTTTAGCTCTGAAATCTTTACTGATTTTACTGAAGTAAATGTAAGAATAATTTTTATATTGTTAGTAATATTTCAAGATAAACACTTACTGGATAAAGCAACTTAAGTTTACTTGATTATCCATCATTTTATTGTAAAACCATGTTCAAATGTGAGTATAAAAAATATGAATTTTGAGGAAGGTTTATTTGTTCATCTCTCAATCATTGCATTATATGTTTTAAATCTAAAACTAAGCATTTAAATATCATCTTACTAAGACATATTATTGACAGATAGAGTGACGATTGATATTTATATGCATTTTATGTAAGTATCTGCTATATTTGTATATTACAGTACAAGCTTTCAGAATTTCATCTTACTTTTTGTCCATATAAATATCAGCATCTGCACCAAATTGCTCATTTTGGGCCTCATTTTGGCCTTTTTTCCTCCATATCATATCATATCATATGAATGCCTGATGCCTATGCAAAATAACACAAACGCAAACCTTTCTTTTTAGATCTTGTCTAAAGGTTCATTAAACTGTTCCATTTCAAAAAAACAATTTTGCTGACTATTATTTCAAGAGGTCTCGTTTGTGATTTTTCTGCTCTGCGGTTAGTTACAGCACATGATCTGTGTGGACGATCAGGACGTCTGAAAGCTCCAGCAGGGCTTTTCTCTCAGGAGATTCTGCCTTTAGTGGGCCAAACAATAAATAATTGATCACCTCAGAGCCTATTCCCTAAACAGCATGTCGAGGGCTCCGTTTCAACTGTCTTGGCTGGAAATGGAGAATTGATTTTTTTTGGCATAAGCTTAATTGCCAAATGTAAAACACATTTCGAGTCACAAAAGATACAAAGAAGAAAGAAATTAAGAAGGATGTAGGCGTATCACTGATATAATCACATGTGGTATTGTCAGGTTTTTTGAGTGAACAGAGTTAACTAGGTCAGACTGTAGAGCGCTCACGTGAGCACAAGGGATGATTTAAACATTTAATGTGATGTGGTCATGTGACAGTGACAGTTTATTCATATTTGTGTGTATATATATATATATATATATATATATATATATATATATATATATATATATATGTAGCAAGTGCTTCCATGCAAATGAGTGTCCAGGGATCTATAATGACAAGGAAGCAGATGGTCACTTACAAAACAGATCACAGTTCAGTGGTTATGGTTGAAATTGAACACTAGCATACTTGCAGCATACTGCATACTTTATGCATACTTTTGGCCAGCAGTGCAGCTTAAATGTCTTAAACAGTAGTATGCCAAACGGTATATAGTTAATTAAAACAAAAAAACATAAAAAAAAACTAACTTTCTTGACTTGAAACGGAAATAATTTTAGTTTTTTTTTTTTGTTTTAGGTAACTATAAACCATTTGGCACACTACTGTTTGAGACATTTAAGCTGCACTGCTGCATATAAAGACTGGCCAACAGTATGCATAAAGTATGCAGTATGCTGCAAGTATGCTAGTGTTCTATTTCAACCATAACCACTGAACTGTGATCTGTTTTGTAAGTGACCATCTGCTTCCTTGTCATTATAGATCCCTGGACACTCATTTGCATGGAAACGCTTGCATCTGCAAGCCTTGAATAACCTTGAGATGAAAGTCTAATTTGAAATGATATTATAATACTCCCTAAAAAGTAATTAATTGTGTTACTTTGTTACTTTTTTCTGGAAAGTAATGTGTAACAGAATAAGCCTCAGGCTGAAGGAAATGCAAATTCACGCCTGTAAAGTAGAGGGCGCCGCTCAAACAACTATAGAGTTACGGTTAGGGTTAGTTACTTATAATTGTGCATAATTTACTGTTATTAATTAATCCTGCAAGTTTCAGAACTGAAAACTCTGAAAAAGCTTTTATTGACACCAGGCCCATCGAACTGATCCTGGAATGTGCCTATCTATGTGAAACCCGCCTCTGCAGAAGAAATCAATGCCTACTTCATTACTGCATCATTAGCCCCGCCCACTGGTGTGTTAGTGAGATGAGGAGAGAAGAGCGATACAGGACTAAAATAACATTAACATAAGCTTTATTTACTTGTATTCGATACATTTCACTGTGGATTCTTTGGTAAATTAATCACATTTCGGACTTTAGACTTTTACGATATGGACTCGACAGTAATGCAACAACATGTCAGTAACTGTGTTCATTCTAATGCCTGATCTGATATTAATGATTCATGTACAGTCAGATGATCTTTGTTTACAAACCCGATTCCAAAAAAGTTGGGACACTGTACAAATTGTGAATAAAAAAGGAATGCAATAATTTACAAATCTCATAAACTTATATTTTATTCACAATAGAATATAGATAACATATCAAATGTTGAAAGTGAGACATTTTGAAATGTCATGCCAAATATTGGCTCATTTTGGATTTCATGAGAGCTACACTTTCCAAAAAAGTTGGGACAGGTAGCAATAAGAGGCCGGAAAAGTTAAATGTACATATAAGGAACAGCTGGAGGACCAATTTGCAACTTATTAGGTCAATTGGCAACATGATTGGGTATAAAAAGAGCCTCTCAGAGTGACAGAGTCTCTCAGAAGTCAAGATGGCCAGAGGATCACCAATTCCCCCAATGCTGCGGCAAAAACTAGTGGAGCAATATCAGAAAGGAGTTTCTCAGAGAAAAATTGCAAAGAGTTTGAAGTTATCATCATCTACAGTGCATAATATCATCCAAAGATTCAGAGAATCTGGAACAATCTCTGTGCGTAAGGGTCAAGGCCGGAAAACCATACTGGATGCCTGTGATCTTCGGGCCCTTAGACGGCACTGCATCACATACAGGAATGCTACTGTAATGGAAATCACAACATGGGCTCAGGAATACTTCCAGAAAACATTGTCGGTGAACACAATCCACCGTGCCATTCTCCGTTGCCGTCTAAAACTCTATAGATCAAAAAAGAAGCCATATCTAAACATGATCCAGAAGCGCAGGCGTTTTCTCTGGGCCAAGGCTCATTTAAAATGAACTGTGGCAAAGTGGAAAACTGTTCTGTGGTCAGACGAATCAAAATTTGAAGGTCTTTTTGGAAAACTGGGACGCCATGTCATCCGGACTAAAGAGGACAAGGACAACCCAAGTTGTTATCAGCGCTCAGTTCAGAAGCCTGCATCTCTGATGGTATGGGGTTGCATGAGTGGCATGGGCAGCTTACACACCTGGAAAGGCACCATCAATGCTGAAAGGTAAATCCAAGTTCTAGAACAACATATGCTCCCATCCAGACGTCGTCTCTTTCAGGGAAGACCTTGCATTTTCCAGCATGACAATGCCAGACCACATACTGCATCAATTACAACATCATGGCTGCGTAGAAGAAGGATCCGGGTACTGAAATGGCCAGCCTGCAGTCCAGATCTTTCACCCATTGAAAACATTTGGCGCATCATAAAGAGGAAGATGCGACAAAGAAGACCTAAGACAGTTGAGCAACTAGAAGCCTGTATTAGACAAGAATGGGACAACATTCCTATTCCTAAACTTGAGCAACTTGTCTCCTCAGTCCCCAGACGTTTGCAGACTGTTATAAAAAGAAGAGGGGATGCCACACAGTGGTAAACATGGCCTTGTCCCAACTTTTTTTAGATGTGTTGATGCCATGAAATTTAAAATCAACTTATTTTTTTCTTAAAATGATACATTTTCTCAGTTAAAACATTTGATATGTCATCTATGTTGTATGCTGAATAAAATATTGAAATTTGAAACTTCAACATCATTGCATTCTGTTTTTATTCACAATTTGTACAGTGTCCCAACTTTGTGTCAGTAAATCAAACCAGTGACTAAACGCTCAACTTCATGTTGTTTCTCTAATTAAAAACGGTGATTAAATTATATAAAGAAAGCGATCAAAGAACGCTCCCTTTACAGTCGCTTGAGCTGTCAATCAAAGTTAATCAGTAACTATACTCCCGCCAAAACTCCCGTTTTATTCAACGAATCTCTAAAAATAGTTACATCATGTGTGCACTGTTAGTTATGATGAAATCATTCGTTAGTGTGCAGAAATTGACGAGATCACTGCTTTCATGAGCTCAACAACATGTCTGTGATCGACTATAATGTTCATCACTGCAACCTTTCATGCCACGATCTAAATATAATGTCATAGATCTAAATTTAATGCTATAATCAACACTTTTCACAATTAATTAAGCTTGAGAGCTGTAATAGTAAAAATGTGCTAAAAGATAGAGTAAAACTTAGCTATTTCAAATAGAAAGATGTCAGCCAATCACAGCAGACACGCCCCTTAAAACAAAACGTTCAAAGCAGAGGGCTAAAATCAGGGTAGCAAAATGCCTTTTATTTCTAAATTATGTCAATTTTTGATGTAAAAAGCATACTAACATTATAAGTGCACCCCAGGAAACATTATAAAACAATAAACAATGCAGTGCATGACCCCTTTAAAATAAAGTGTTACCAGATATTTGTTGTAAATGTAAAAGTAATGCATTACTTTATGAAAAAAAGCAATCTGATTACCTTACTTGGAAATGCGTTACCCCCAACATATGGACACTTTAGTTATTAATATTCACAGTTAAGCTACTAATATGCACCTTTTAGTGGTAATTAAAGTATAAAGGTGTACCTTTTGAAAAGGTACTGCCCCAGTGACAGCATTTGTACCTTTTTTCTGACTGTGTATTAAACATGTCAACATACTATACACATACTAAACTCAACAAAGAGTGTTTTCTCAGCATGTTATATAAAGGATATGTAATATATCTCATCCACCCTTCCAGTAATTCCCTGGTTGGCTGTGTAGGATGTGCTGTGAGAAATCAATGCAAAGCTTTAATTGAAGGCAACTTATTTCCTTTCTATATATGTGAGAAATGTTATGTAACAAACAGTGCTGGTGCTCTATCATGTTCAACACAATTCAGCCTAAAGTGAGTTTCTGCTGGCACGAATCAGAGTTGATAATCCTGTGCGATGCCCAGAGGGATTTCATGTCTGTCTTGGAATGACATTTACTGATCAATTAGAGCTCAGCGCCGGCTGGGGGAAACAGCAGAAGAGATGCTGGCTTCAGGAGCTCATGGGATCGTTGTTGCTGACGCCCAACATAACTGGAAAAGGCTTGTTTTGAGTCTTTAGACATCTTAAGGTTAGAGTATCTCCCAAGAAGCCTTTACAATGAGCTGTTCTTCAAATACCAACCTATTTTGTAATTCTGAATGCTTTCTAAATAGATAAATGTAGTGTTTTTATGTCTCAGCTTTCACAACCAATTAACTTCATATGGGTAAATCTCACGAAAACATATCCAGAGTCATATTTATATGGCCATTGAGCCTTTTTGCATTTTGAAACTGTTTTCATGAGAATTAAGCTTTTTTTTTTTTCCTCAAAATTTTCATTACGGTAATGTTAAAAATGAGCTTTTATTGTTTTATTGTAAAATGTTTTAATACATTATGGTATTATTTGCTATACTGCTATTTTTAAAAAAAAAAAAATATTTTTTTTTGCACACATACATTAATTTATTCACATTAATCACATCTTTTTTTTCATTTTGAATGGATTATCTGTCATTAAAAATAAAAAATATATATATAAAATTATTATTGTTATATATATACTTTTATATAGTGCTGTCAAAATTATAACGTTAACGCATGCGATTATTTTTTTCAATTTAACGCATTAAAAATATTTAATGCAATTAATGCAGCATCCATTTTTTCCGTCAACCTAATATTAAATTTAATTTATAATTTATGCAGTGAAGACTGAAGTGTTTGATAACTTTATTCATTTTCTGTATATTTTCTACCTGTTAGATCAAATATGTAAAATATACTGTCTTTATGTTGTTTAATGTTCTTTATACATTAATTTGGGGATTAAATGTGAAATTATTACTGTACAATATAAAAAAAGTGTTAAAAACTTTAATGGGTTTAGGTGAGATTAATTGTGATTAATTATTTAATTTCTTTTAATCAATTGACAGCACTAATATATATTATACTCAGTTCCTTTATATATATGTATATTAAAATAAATTTGAATTTGAATTTATTTTAGTCTCACAAACATGATCACTCCTCAAATCTCTCTGTCTTCTCCACAGACGTGATCTTACCTTGATGAGGGCCTCGAGCTCAGCTGGAGAAACGCAGGGGTTCCTCTGCAGAAACAGGGCCTTCTCCTGTGTGATGGTGTCCTTCTGGTTACTCTCGAAGGGTTGTTCCAGCGCACGGAACGCCAGACCGCCGCAGACCAGGTATGCCACCACCACCACAAACACGGCCACGACCGTCTTCCACTTCATGACCGAGTGCAGAGCAGAACCGTCCGCTCCAGAGTCCATACCGGTGACCATGCTGGCCGAGCGGGACGAGATGGAGAGGCGCGGGAGAGGACAGTGGCCGTTGGCTTTGACTTCACAGCCCATCGGGTTCTGCATGGTGGCCACGCTGGCCTGGACCAGACTGGACTGCACCGCACCGGACTGAACCTTCTTCGGAGGCACGATGTTTGTCTGAACAGCCACTGAAATAGAAACAGAGAAGATTGAAATTGTGATGAACAAATTTTATTGCTTAGATCTTATTAGATTTAATTGCTTAGAGCTCGAAGCTCAGGAGACCTGAAGGAGGTTGTTGTTTGTTTTTTCCTGAAAATTAAAATACAAACAAATGAGACAAATAGTAATCTAATTTTATGTGGGTGCACGGCAGCTCAAATTATTGCTCTTAGTTCATGTTGAGATCTCTGACTTTTGATTGCAGACTTTGGCATCTTGGCACAAACATTGAGATCTCGCCTGGAATTCTAGAAGAGACGTGTGAGATTAATGGGATTGTTTTTCTTAGAAGAAACATCTGAAAAATTCTCAGTTTCCGTTTAATCTCATAGAAGAAACAGCTGAGATATTGAAGAGAATCTTCTTTATGTTTTTTTTCTTTCCTGTGGAAATTTAGGAAGGACAGATAGATGGACGGACAGACTGATAGACGGACGGACAGACGGATAGACGGCTGGACTGATGGATGGACGGACGGTCAGACAGACAGATGGACAAATAGATGGATAGACAGACTGATAGACAGACAGACAGACGGACGGACGGATAGACGGACGGACTGATGGACGGAAGGTCAGACAGACGGACGGACAAATAGATGGACAGACAGACTGATAGACGAACGGACGGACGGATAGACGGATGGACTGATGTACAGACGGACGGTCAGACAGACGGACGGACAAATAGATGTACAGACAGACAGATGGACGGATAGATGGATGGACTGATAGACGGACGGACAAATAGATGGACGGACAGACTGATAGACAGACGGATGGACAGACAGACTGATAGACGGCCTGACTGATGGATGGACGGACGATCAGACAGACGGATGGACAAATAGATGGACAGGCAGACTGATAGACGAACGGACGGACGGATGGACTGATGGATGGACTGATAGACGGGCGGACAAATAGATGGACGGACAGACTGATAGACAGACGGATGGACAGACAGACTGATAGACGGACGGACGGACAGACGGATAGATGGATGGACAGACAGACTGATAGACGAACGGACGGACGGATAGACGGATGGACTGATGGACAGACGGACGGTCAGACAGACGGACGGACAAATAGATGGACAGACAGACTGATAGACGGATGGATGGACAGACAGACAGATAGATAGATAGATAGATAGATAGATAGATAGATAGATAGATAGATAGATAGATAGATAGATAGATAGATAGATAGATAGATATGATCGATTGATTGATCACCATTTAATCTCATTGCTAGAAGAAATAACTGAGATATTACAGAGAAACTTATTTGTAATTTTTCTTTCCTGTAGGTACAGTATTCATGACACAAACTGGTGCAGAAATATATATTCTTCTTCCCAGGTTGGTGACATCACTAACCCAAAAATGTACATAAACCCCGCCCCCGAGAACACGCAACAAAGGGGGTGTGGCCATGTTGGGCTGCTTTAGAGAAGAGGAAGAGTTGTTGTAGTAGAGTGTTGTTGTCATGCCGTCATTTTACGCCGGACTGCTTCACAAACGAGGGTCAATTCAACACAAAAGATGAACATGACGACACATGGTAGTGGATGAGTTGAATCAACTCCACAGCAACTACATAAATTTATCCACTAACCATTCAGAAACGTCTAAAGGTTGTAACTTCTTCCTGAGTCTCTCCATCAGTGTCGACTCCGGTTTGAACAATGTAAGGCTGAACACCGTTACTGACAATCCTCATTTTGTCTGCGTGAGATTCTCCTGCTTTGTTGTTGTTGAGCTGTTAAAGCTCCGCCCTCTTCTGGAAAGGGGGCGGGAGCAGCAGCTCATTTGCATTTAAAGGGACACACACAAATGGCGTGTTTTTGCTCACACCCAAATAGGGGCAAATTTGACAAGCTATAAAAAATGATCTGTGTGGTATTTTGAGCTGAAACTTCACAGACACATTGTGGGGACACCAGAGACTGATATTACATCTTGTAAAAGGGGCATTATAGGTCCACTTTAAGCAATACACAATGCAGTAAAACATGCAACAAAATAATAAATGCTGAGATATGTGTGGTTCATGCATGATTATAACTCAGGCCATTATTGGCGTTTCTCCTGAGAAGCTTTAACCCAGTCGTCTGGTTAAGCACTCAGAGAGCCATTTCTGGTTATGACTTTACCACAGTAAAGAGATGGTTTCTTGAGATACAATGAATATCAATACATTCATCTCTTTTTCTGAGGTGATTTTGCATGACTAATGTATTGCATTCTTATTGCTTCATGAACAGTGTGAATGCAACACAATACCAAGGTGAGATTCAGACCTTCAGTCAGATGATATCTGCTAGACGAGCACATTAGTTGTGAGATGGATTGTATAATATGATTTGGAGGGTGTCAGAGGGGAGACAAAGCCACGGAGGCGTCCCTCATTGATGCATTCACGTGAGCGCAGCTGTGCGCGCTCACCCCGTTTAAAGATTCAGCGCTGCCTTTGTGGGGGTCAGTGGGCGGGGCCTGTGAGTCAGAATGATGTAATGCTCAAACCACCTCATAATTTATGCAGACCCCGCCCCCTCACCATGATACAGTGTTCCATCAGCCCCTTTGTAAAAATGAAACAGAAAATGATGCAAGTTTGTGTTTTACCCAACACCACATGGATTAAAATTATTGATTCAAACTGAACATGCATGTTTGTTATAATGTCAATGTGTGTTGTGCATATTTCTTACAGTGAGGAATTACCTAATAATCAATAAATGCATTTGGACAATCATAATTTTTGACTTTGAGTGACTCAAGGACACCTATGTCATTACATCTGCTCAGAGATATAAAACCTGTCAGCCCAGCCCACAAAAATCAATATCTAATAAAGTATACAAACAGTTATGGATGTGTCCATGACAATTCCAATGAATAATCCAATTAATATACAGAAGGCAAAGGTCATTTCAGATATTAAAAAACCCTCATTACAGTGATTACAACATCATTTTGAGACTTTTAAAAGACTCAGAGTAGCTAATTATCACTGATTACATGATTGCAAAACAGCTTTTTCCTGGAAAAGCACTTCAGATGTTTCCTCTCAAATCTCAGATGCTCAGTGTTCTTAATCACTATCAATAAACGTACAAATCTGATGCTTATGCAGATACAAAACAGATTATTTTATTAAAAACAACAATCTATCAGACCAAACTGAAATTAAATGTTATTTCTCATTAAAAGAGTGCAACAAAACAGCAGATTTTCTAAAAGCAGAAGTTGACTGCAATAAACTGACCCAACTAACCTTGCTCAGGATCCCAGTTCACCTGTTTCCTTGGATTCTCTAACGGGAATTTCATGATGTCACGTCTTCCCAGAAGGGCTTTCCGTATCAATGTAAAATAAAGCTATCCTAACTATATACACACAAATCAGAGACTACAACAGTCTACATTCTCGCTTCTCTGTGAGTGTTTGTTTCTTTAGGATAAGCAAATGGTTCAAAGCCAAGAGCGCGTAGGTAATGATGATGATGATGCGCGAGCACGCCTTACTCTCTCTCCACTGCCCATCAATGTGAGATCACCCAACCAACCATCGCACTCTCATCTGCTTCATCACCATCAGCTTCCCGCTCACATCACTTCAAGGAAAGCAAACTAAGCGCGAAACATTTGCTGGGAATCATATCGTGAATCTGGGAGCGCCTCGGCATCGCGCGTAAATCACTTTCCTTTGTTTCAGCAGCACCTCATCCTTTGTGTCGTGATTCCCACAGGCTTTTAAGTCACGAAAAAGCTGTTCAGTCATTAATGTTCGTTATCATCATGGAGATGTGATATTGAGATTGACAGATAGAAGTTGTACTCACTGATCATCGCGTTCGCCCGGTGTGTGTATGCGGCTCAGAAGCGGCTGAAGTGCCGGTGCACATGGAGAGCAGGTGCATCTGGAGCTACGGAGGGCTGGACTCACGAGCAGCAAATCAACGATAAGAGTGCATTATGAATTATTTATTTCAAGTGTGAGCTTTATAAAGTTGTTCGCTCCATAAACACCCTCATAATAATGTAAAAACCATTTATTAATTTACCCTATTAATGATACTGTATATTTATTCATTATTTAAATATGACAGTACCCTTTCATGCATGAATTATGACAACCTCAGTCAGGACTTTTCCCCCTGTGTGTTTTCGTGCTCTTAGGGCATGAAAAACTATATCTGAAGTTTTTTTTTTTTTTTTTTTTTTTTTTAACAGTGTGCATTTTTGCTTTAATAGAAGAGATACTGTATTAAACATAATACAATGATAACATTTACATTACATTTACATTTAGTCATTTAGCAGGCGCTTTTATCCAAAAAGCAACACAATAATACTGTGTATTTGACAAACCAATGAATAAAATAATATAAAATCATCTGAAAACTATAAAATATATACAAAAAATATAATACAGCTTCAATTATTGCATTTGTTTTTGTTCATATTTTTTTGTTCCTGTTCAATCAGTAGACAGAGGACTTCATACAAGCTGAACACTGCATGTCTTTGATATCAGAACACGAGGATGTGATTCCATCAACAATTTGGTGGAGGTAACCTTTCACAGACTATGTAGAAAATGCTCACTCACACTCCCTCCAGTCTACCAGAATATGTTGATTTAAACTTATCAGCTGATAATTCTGATTATGTTAAAAAAAGACACATTTCTACCGTAGCTCTCCTCTTTGAGAAAATCTCAGACTGAAATCTATATTGATCTATTGATGTTTTCAGACTATGGAAAAACTAGCGATTAGGTGTTTTCAATCTCATCTAAAATGAGCAGTAGCATAATCAGATTACCTTTTTGATGTTACGAGTAAAGTAACACATTACAAGTAACATGCATTATATAATCAGTTTTTTTTTTGATGTTACGAGTAAAGTAACACGTTACAAGTAACATGCATTGCGTAATCAGAATACTTTTTTGATGTTACGAGTAAAGTAACACATTACAAGTAACATGTATTATGTAATCAGATTACTTTTTTGATGTTACGAGTAAAGTAACACATTATAAGTAACATGCATTACGTAATCAGAATTCTTTTTTGATGTTACGAATAAAGTAACACATTACAAGTAACATGCATTACGTAATCAGAATACTTTTTTGATGTTACGAGTAAAATAACACGTTACAAGTAACATGCATTACGTAATCAGAATACTTTTTGATTTTACGTATAAAGTAACACATTACAAGTAACAAGCATTACGTAATCAGATTACTTTTTTGATGTTACGAGTAAAGTAACACATTACAAGTAACATGCATTATGTAATCAGATTACTTTTTTGATGTTACGAGTAAAGTAACACATTACAAGTAACATGCATTACGTAATCAGAATACTTTTTTGATGTTACGAATAAAGTAACACATTACAAGTAACATGCATTACATAATCAGAATACTTTTTTGATGTTACGAGTAAAGTAACACATTACAAGTAACATGCATTACGTAATCAGAATACTTTTTTGATGTTACGAATAAAGTAACACCTTACAAGTAACATGCATTACGTAATCAGAATACTTTTTTGATGTTACGAGTAAAATAACACGTTACAAGTAACATGCATTACGTAATCAGAATACTTTTTGATTTTACGTATAAAGTAACACATTACAAGTAACACGCATTACGTAATCAGATTACTTTTTTGATGTTACGAGTAAAGTAAAGCATTACAAGTAACATGCATTACGTGATCAGATTAAATTTTATGATGTTACGAGTAAAGTAACGCATTACAAGTAACGCATTACGTAATCAGATTACCTTTTTGATGTTACGAGTAAAGTAATGCATTACAAGTAACATGCATAATGTAATCAGATTACTTTTTGATGTTACGAGTAAAGTAATGCATTACAAGTAACATGCATAATGTAATCAGATTACTTTTTGATGTTACAAGTAAAGCAATGCATTAGAAGTAACACGCATCATGTAATCAGATTACTTTTTTGATGTTACAATTAAAGAAATGCATTACAAGTAACACGCATCACGTAATCAGATTACCTTTTTGATGTTACGAGTAAAGTAACGCCTTACAAGTAACATATTTTATGTAATCAGATACTTTTTTTGATGTAACATAATGTTAAGTGTAAATAAGATAACACAAATAATGCTATGCTATCCATGTTAATAAAAAATAATATTCACTCATAATTATTTACCACAGTACCATTTACAGGAAAGATAATTCTTCAACTGTGGGTTTTATTAAGATATTAAAACCATAAAACCCCATAATAATTTAAAAACCATAACGGGGTGTAATTTACCCCATTACTGTTACTGTAGACTATATTTATTAATTATTTAAATATGCCAATAATAATATTATATAATACTTAACATTGCAGATTGTGTTTAATACTATAATTAATAAATATTGTAATTTAATTAACAGTAGCTTTTGCCATCAGCTACATCACTCATTTATATTCTGTTTTATAAATATGAATTTACTGATGGGTTAAATGTCTTTGAAATCATTGCAGAACTACATTTTCAGTTAATAAAATGTTATAATAATAAATAAAAGTTAAAAAAATAAAATATCAATAAAATGTAATAAAAGTTACATGTGAATAGCCTAAAATTTTATTTAATCTAATACATTTTAATACAACATAATATTCACTCATAATTATTATGCTCTTCTCTCATGCTTAGCTCTGTGAAATCACCTTTACAGGACGGAGAGTTCTTCATCATTCATGATGTGTAGTTAGTTAAGGTCTGGCCTGTTTGCACTGAGCAGGAACCACCCGGAGATTCCTCATGAAATATGGATGAAACTGTACTGTACCTCCTTAAGACTCAGCATCCATTAGTAATGAATGTGTGGCATAAGATCATAAACGTGCATTTTTCTAAATGAAATATCCAGTCTCATGTGTACACATTCATAGTAAATCTACTATTCTGATACACATTTACAGATTTATTTATTACTAGAAAATTTACGACTTTGACTAGTGGAAAAAATATTGATTTATGTGTTTAAAATGGTCTCTGTAGTATAAATATCTCTGAATAGTGAAATAGTTCTTAAGTAGGTTCATTTGCATATTACACAATATTTCTTTAATTATTTCAATAATTATTACACAATAATTATATTATAATTATATAATTATAAAAAAAAAAAAAAAAAAAAAACCCAACAAAACAACAACGTCATATTATTCTTATTTTTTATTTATTAATTTATTTTTAATTATTGAAGTCAGCAGAAAGTGCAAGTGAGAGTGGGACAGATGTGGGTAGTAAGAATACAAAATGTTTTCACAGATATGTTTTACTTTAGTAATTTTTATTCTAAAACAGCCCTAATGAAGTTGTGCGTGATTGCGTATACTGACGTCAGACGCACGCATAGCAACCAAAATGGCGACGGTGAAGCTTCACGGTAGCGAGGACAGATAGCTGGCAGCTAGCAAAACAGCTGTGAAAGATGATAACTGTGAAAATAAATTCATAAAGTATTATTGATATGGCTATATTACCTCATGCGCTCATGTGAATATTTAAAATGATGGTTTCCGGTGAAACACGAGTGTTTTGAGAATGAGACTCCAGCCAGAGTTTGTCATCATGGACACTAAACCAGGTAAATAATATTCGCCTCATCAAATATAATCTGACCAAACAGACACGTATACATTTGTTATGTTTATGACATGTAATTGTAATAGAAACTTGTTAAATCATGTTACTTTGCAGCACTAAACATAAAAAGTGACATGGTTGTAATGATATGTAACGTTATTTAGATATAATATCGCGTTAATAGACCATAGTTTTTGAATATTTACCACGGTAAAATCAAAATAGCATGGCAGTGACATCTGAGACCGTTTGATTTGTTGTCTCCTGATTGAACTAGAAACAATTCTAGTTATTTATAAATATTGATGTATAAATATTAATCTTTTAGGGTACTGTCTTGGTTCATCTGGCAAACTGATGAATCAGTACATGATTAAAGACCACATGCTGTCACATTACAGAAAGCTGTATTCAGCCAAAGGTAAGTGCCAAATTAAAATGCATGCCAGGATGTCAAGTTTATAGCTTTTACATGTTTATAATCAAGGCTATTGGAAAATGTTTCCTTTATGCTTTATTCCTGTCTAATTTAATTATATACTCACCACTTATTTTGTTTTCTTTTAGCTGCTGTGGACTGTTCAGTGCCTAAAAGCATGCAGAGCAATGTCAAATGTAAGAGAAAGTCCTGTATTACCAATTCATTTCATTTTAAAATACACAAAATATCATGCATAATATATACGCTGCCCTCCAAAAGTTTGGAAACGCCCTAGAAAAGTGTGGTTTTGGACAATATTGGCATGAATCCTTTTTAATTTGTGATAATTTTGCACTGATAAGGGACAACACAAACGACAAAAACATATTTTATTATATAAACAGTTTATACAAAAAAAAAAAAAAAAAAAGTTTTGATTCATCAAAATATCCAGCATTAGCAGCTATCTGAACTAAACTGGGTTCTGATTGGTTCATTGTATTGTAAACTTAATCGGCAATCAATTGTTGAAGCTATTAAGGTGTGCTGACCCAAACATCTTTCACAAACCTGGACTAAGCTTAAACCAGTAACCAGGCATCACAGCTGGCAAAGGGGCGTGTCTGACTTTGACATGTATATATTGCCATTATTATGTAATCAAAATGAAAATTATTATTGCTGGTCTTCAATGATAATGTCAAGTTACTGTAATGTATTTGCACCAAAAAATGATAAGGATTTATGCTGATATCGTCCAAAAACACACTTTGCCAGGGGTGTTTATATTTGCCAGGGCAGTGTATATATATATATATATATATATATATATATATACTTATTCAATTACCAAAGAAGCATGTCAAAATTACCAAAAGCAATTACCAAAAGCATGTCAGAAAAAGATTTTCTTATCAACGTGATAAAATGTTGTGTAGCAAAAATGAATATACCCTCCTAAAAGCTACTACAAACTAAATAAAAAGTTTCTGGTGTAAGTTTAAGGAAATGTTTGATCAACAGGTAAGTATGTTGAACCAAAACATTTAAAGAGAAGTAATTTCTTGACAATTAAAAGTGTTATATAGCCCACTGAATCATTCTCAGACTTAATGCTGACAACAATGGAAGCACTTGGGAGAGAACTGTCAGGAGACTTATTTCTTAGCACAAAAGAGGACAGTGGTATAATACCAAATCATTGTTTTAAGTGTGAAAATATAGCAAAAGTAACACAGAAATTCAAAAACAATGGACTACTGACAAGGCCCCTGAAATAATCAGGCCTTCATTTTAAGCTTTCATTTAGGGATGAGGGATTTTTTTGCTAGACAAAGAGCAGGAGAAATACCAAGCGAGTGTCTCAGAGCCAGCAAAAGCTTTATCAACATGACAATGAGGATATGCATTCTCCCAAGGTGAAAAACCTTCTGTGGACATGTATTGCACTCAATCTTAACACTCTTGAGCACCTGTGGGGGATTCTGTAGAGACGAGTATATATAATATATGAAATCAAATATATTTAACATTTTGTATAACCAGATATAACCTCATTAATTTAAAATATTTTTTTTCACTCATTTTTACCTCTGTAGATGTTGATCAGAAGCGTCGTGAGTCAAGGAAAGATGCTCTGAGTCAGTCGAGAAGATCTGATTCCCAGAGGAGCACAAGGATAAACTCAAGAACCTCCTGCTCTACTAAAAATGTACGATGACATCTAGAGCTTCATCAAGTCACATTGCTGTACAGAAATTGTGTTCAGAGCTGACGTTTGCTCTTTGTTTCCAGAGCAGACCATCGGTTCAGGGTGACGAGAGTGCCTATCATTACCTGGAGCAATCGCTGATGTCGTCGCCCAGGATCAGCACCTCATTTCATTGCAAACAAATTGTATATCCCTCCCAAACATCTGGAACCCCTGCGAACCACTTCCGATCTGCCTCAGAATTGAGTTACCGAAGCCCAAACCCTCACTGGCAGGACGCGGGTCCGTCCTGTGCCACGTCTGCCAGTCAGAGAGGGTACAAGAGCTTTCAGGATCCCACGCAGAAGACCTACAGCGGTGACGTACTGCTGAAACACGCTCATCGCTTCACTCCGGAGAAACCCTTCACCCCGAGAACGCTGAAATCAGACCACAAGCCCATGCTGTTACAATACCGGTATTACACTCCTCCACGGAGGAAAGTGGAAGAGGAGAAATCGTCCTCTGTTATTCGCCAGGAGACGCGCCACGGGAGGTGCGGTGTAATCACTGATACTATTATGTGAGGTTTAAAAACGGCCGTCTGATGGTGTAACGCGTTTGTTCTGTTGTCTGCAGCACACGGTCCAAACGAGGCTTTTCTCCACCCATCGAGTCGCTCCAGGCAAGTCTGAAGTCATCCATCCATCCATCCATCCATCCATCCATCCATCTATCATCATCCATCCATCCATCCATCCATCCATCATCCATCCATCCATCCATCATCCATCCATCCATCCATCCATCCATCCATTTATCTATCATCTATCTATCATCATCCATCTATCCGTCTATCTATCCATCCATCATCCATCCATCATCTATCTATCTATCCATCCATCATCCATCCATCCATCATCCATCCATCCATCCATCATCCATCCATCTATCATCCATCCATCCATCTATCATCCATCCATCCATCCATCATCCATCCATCTATCATCCATCCATCCATCCATCCATCCATTTATCTATCATCTATCTATCATCATCCATCTATCATCTATCCATCCATCATCCATCCATCATCTATCTATCTATCCATCCATCATCCATCCATCCATCCATCATCCATCCATCTATCTTTCTATCTATCCATCCATCCATCTATCGTCCATCCAACTATCATCCATCCATCCATCATCCATCCATCTCTCATCCATCCATCTATCTTTCTATCTATCCATCCATCCATCTATCGTCCATCCAACTATCATCTATCCATCCATCCATCCATCCATCCATCCATTTATCTATCATCTATCCATCTATCATCATCCATTTATCATCTATCTATCTATCTATCTATCTATCTATCTATCATCCATCTCTCATCCATCCATCTATCTTGCTATCTATCATCCATCCATCCATCCATCATCATCCATCCATCCATCCATCCATCATCTATCTATCCATCCATCCATTTATCTATCTATCTATCTATCTATCTATCTATTATCCATCCATCGTCCATCATCTATCCTTTCATCCATCCATCCATTTATCTATCATCTATCCATCTATCATCATCCATCCATCATCTATCTATCCATCCATCCATCATCCATCCATCTCTCATCCATCCATCTCTCATCCATCCATCTATCATCTATCCATCCATCCGTCCATCATCTATCTATCTATCTATCTATCTATCTATCTATCTATCTATCTATCTATCTATCTATCTATCTATCTATCTATCTATCTATCTATCTCTCCATCTATCTGTCTGTCCGTCCGTCAGGATAATGATTGAAAAGCTTCATCATCACATGTTCCTCCTTCAGTTGTGTTTAAAGCGTCCCAGGATGCACCTGATGAGGTTTTTTGATGAATGTCTGTAGTGAGCAGAGTTTAAATCTAGACAAAGTAGAAGCTCAAATAGAAACACACTGACGTCTTGTTAAATATTTTGCTTTTTTAATCTTTTGCAGACATTAACTCTTGATCACGAGTGGTCGGATGGAGAAACGGATTCATTTAGACATCATGGCAAGACAAACCGGTTTAAGAACAGTGATTTTCTTCTCTCATCCTCCAGGTAAAAGGCATCTTCCAGATTACTGTATATAACACAAATACCACATGTTTCTGTAATAATCATATAAAGCATGCACATTCTAACATTATCTACTGTATATATCATTGAAAAGTTACAGTCAGCACACTTTTGCTACCAAGAAAATGTAATGAGCTCATCAAAACATACGAGACAGACATGACGTTGATCAAAATGTTTTCGGACATTTCTTTTGCATTATTGCACATTTATAAGTAAGTGAGAAGACTCTTTTCTTTTGTTTCAGGATTTCACCAGAAGGCATGAGATCCCCCATAATGAGAAAAGTTTCAGCAGAGTGAGTGTCCTGTATTACACAAGAGATATTACACTAATGTGGCATTTAATCTGCTAATATTCCACTTAATATTGTTAAAGTGGACCTATTATGCTCTTCTACAAAGTCTTGGTGTTGTTTTGGGACTCAACTAGAAGATATTTTTCTCATACATGCTCAAACAGTAACATTACACACTAAAGAAAGAAAAACAAGTAAAAAAGCATCATAGGACCCCTTCAACAAAGCAGAGACTTTTAGAAATAATGATGTATTTGATATGATACAAGAGTACAATCATAACAATCAGTTGTATTTTTCCCGTGTCATTCCTCTTTTCACCAGGGAGGAAGAATTGATGTACCTGGAGTTCATTACAGACGTGACGAATGAGATCCTGACGCAGGGCCTTTACTCTGACAGGTGTGTGAGATCTTGATTCACGTCTGGAGACAAACTGCAAGGCATTTTTGTGTCACTTTCTAGTGCTAATCAGTCTAACTGTCCTCACAGGGTGCTGAAGAGAGTGTTTGAACGGCACATTGACATGAACAGACATCGATTAGACGAGGTGAGGATTTTGGATTTTACCTTTTATTCAAAGTGACTTAAAATGAGGAAAAGCACAAACAATTTTCCATCTCTCTAATATTCCCAACAGAACAAAATGCGGCACCTTCTAGACAATCTGCAGATGGACCTGCAAAGTCCTCCTGCGGCCTCCATCACGTCACTGGGTGCAGGAGAATCCCATTATCCTTTGAAACGGCTGCCACCACATGATGTTGATTATCTTCTCCATGACGTGTTTAATGAGGAGCGAGGACAGATGGAGGACGTCACTCCTGCTGCAGCATCCACACCTGTGAACCAGAGCCTGGACGTGGAGTTTAATCACATCCTCCTGAACGAGGATGAACATCTCACCTGTGCTGTGGGAAATGAAGACGATCGTGGAGTGTTAGAACAGGTCGATGAACTTGGGAAAATCATGGCGGAGTCTTTAAGTGTGTCAGAGACGCTGAAGGATCAACAGGAAGAGTTTGAACAGGAGCAGACGAGAGGTGACGTCAGTGATGATGAGTTCTAATCTGCAAAAGCACAAAGATTTTTCTTTTTGATGCTGTAAGAATTTCAGATTTCCTTTTTGTTTACTTTTTTAGTGTTATGAAAGTGTGTTTTCCAGGAATCGATAGTTATACAAGCCATTCCAGTATTTTCTGCAAGATGTTTGCAGGTGTTCAGTACTTTTTTCATAATTTTTCTGCTCCTAATGTGGCTGTTTATTGTTTAGGGTTTATTATTCAGAACTCATGCTGTGACGTTTACTTGAATGTTTCAGTTTGTGACGCTGCAGTATTCATATTCACTGATTTACTTGATACAGCGGATTTTATTTAACATTTGAAAGACGTCCATCTTTAAAACTTTTGTAGGTGTTACAGACACACATATATACACACAAATACACACTCTCTCACACAAACACACACTCTCTCACACAGAAATACACACTCTCACACACACACAAATACACACTCTCTCACACAAATACACACTCTCACAAGCTCTCTCTCACACACACACACACACACACTCACACACAAACACACACTCTCACACACACAAATACACACTCTCTCACACAAATACACACTCTCACACACATACACACTCTCTCACACAAATACACACTCTCACACACACAAATACACACACTCACACTCAAACACACTCTCTCACACAAATACACACTCTCACACACACAAATACACACTCTCACACACACAAATACACACTCTCACACACAAATACACACTCTCACACACACAAATACACACACTCACACACAAACACACACTCACACACACACACACACACACTCTCACACACAAATACACACTCTCACACAAATATACACTCTCACACACATACACACTCTCATACACACAAATACACACGCAATCTCACACACAAACACACACTCTCACACACACAAATACACACTCTTTCACACAAATACACACTCTCACACACACAAATACACACGCAATCTCACACACAAATACACACTCACACACGCACTCTCACACACTCACGCACAAACACACACTCTTACACACACAAATACACACACTCTCACACACACTCACATACACAAATACACACTCTCTCTCAAACACAGACTTACATACAAGCACACACACACACACTCTTTCTCATACACACATGCACACACACAAAATAAAAATATATATAAATATATGCTTAATTATTGGACAACTGACAAACTATTAAATGCCTAGTAAGGAATCCATCAAAACCATCACTAACAGGAGGTCTACATTTGTTTTAGTTTACGATGCACATAAAAATTGCAGTATTCATAAATGCTTAAGTAAACATAATAAAGCTGTCTTTAAAGTGACCACAAGTGTCTTAAACAGTTGTGTACTTTGAATACTTGTTACACTGAAAAATCCAATATAATTTACATTGTTAGTTTCCCTTTAGTCGGTTTAATTGTCTACTGAGTGTTTTGCCTTTTTAACTACTGAGAAATGAATAACTTTTTACCTGTGTGTTCTCATATGTATTTTTATATTTCAAATGACTTTTACAGACTACTGTATTTTTGATGCATGAAATAGCCAATAGATAATAAAATGCTTTTGCAATCACATTTGATTCATGTTTATTATAAGAGAATTGAATCACATCAGCAAATGATTCTGTAGCTTCAATGAAATGCTCTCTAACAGATTACCAGGCACAAATATGACAAACAAGACCCACAAATCCTCAAAAGATGATAAAGTCTTGCTTATCACAGCAAAACTCCTCTCAGTTTCAGTGTGGTAATGCGCAGCTGCTCTCATTCCACGCATTCCACGCACCTGACGTAACGCGCGACCTGTATCGAGGCGCAGCACAATTGCTCAATTTATTAATCTCAATCTTCATTTAAATCTCACCATATCTTTCATGTCTAAAAAAAATCAAAACTGAATTTCCACCTGTTCCCCATCACAATAAGTTCTCGTGAATGTGTTAAAACGGTAAAAAAGCGTTCAGACTTCATGGGTGTGAGAGAAAATAGAGCTGCGGATGAATATGATCCCGCTCACCTTTCCTCTGGTATTCCGAGCGGATGTGACGCAGCAGCAGGAGTGTGACCCGAGGAACCTCAAACATGCGTCAATCCCGAAAAAAACAAACTCCACCAAATATCGGATTATTATCTTAAACCCTAATTCACACCCCAAAAACTATCCATGTTATAAATTAAGGATATAATAAATCAGATAACCCAGCAGGTAAGCGGCGGAGAGCCGTTTAATCTACTCTTTTTACTCGTTTAACTCAAAAGTGTTAGCAGTGTTAGCCAGCGCGCGCTCTTAAACTATAATTTACGCTAAAACTCAATACTTCTCAATAAATCATATGTATTTAGACGTTTAAATGTGTGTTTGAAGACTTTGACGTCTTATTTAATGATGTGTTTAAGTCCAGTTTGGATGCGTGCGGTTTTGTGGTCACTTGTTGCTCCCAAAAGTTAGTCAGACATTTTTTGGTGTTTGTTTATATTTCGTAAATGCTGTAAAACTCATCTATTTTGAATATTATCCGAAGGATTAAGAGCGTTGATGTATTTTTATATAATAAAGTGCATATTTTGACCGATTTAGGGGTTTTAAATGCCTCCTCTGTTTTGTTTATGCTGTTTTTGTTTGATGTCATTCATATATGGACCATAATATAATGAATAATTGTTGTATTTATAATAAAACAGGTTGTTTTATTAAAAATACCATAATTATAAATATTATGAATGTATATTAGCATGTGTATAACGTTAAGTCAGTGTGTGAAATTAATTTAGTATATGTTTGCTCTGATTACACTAGTTTTTTTGACTGATTGTTTCATAACTATATGAATTATGTTATTAATCTCAATTATGAATCAAGTTTTCAGTTTAAATAAAGGAGCAGACTGATTGCTGCATGACAGCTTCTTTTTTTTTTTTTTTTTTACATGTAAATTTGTTTCATGTCATGCTTCTAAAATAGGTTTTAATAAATGCATTTATTAATATTAATTAGCCATGGCAAGGCATTTTGTAAATGCATAGACAACCATAGAAGTGTTGTTTATGAAACACACTAAGCTAATTTTGCATTAGTATTAGTCATATTACTAAGTGACAGATGAATTTGGATTCAAACAATAAAAGATATGCATAAAATTTGGTAAGCTTTTTCTAACTAAATCTAAATTTGTTTCATGTCATGCTTCTAAAATAGGTTTTAATAATTGCATTTATTAATATTAATACACCATGCATCCATGATAAGGCATTTTGTAAATGCATAGACAACCATAGAAGTGTTGTTTATGGAACAAACACTAAGTAATATTGCATTAGTATTAGTCATATTACTAAGTGACAGATGAATTTGGATTCAAACAATAAAAGATATGGAAAGCGTAAAATTTGGTAAACTTTTTCTAACTAAATCTAAATTTGTTTCATGTCATGCTTCTAAAATAGGTTTTAATAAATGCATTTTTTGCACATTCCCAAATTTCTATATATCCTAATTATTGTTAATATGTAATTCATTATTTCCAGGAGCTCATTGCTTCTACCTTCAATTAAACTGCTAACAGTGATTGTAAATTAATTGCCTAAATTACTACATTATTAGCTAACTGCATTCTCTAAATTGTAATGTTGACATGCATTCTCTGTAAAGCTGCTTTGAAACGATATGCATCGTGAAAAGCGCTATACAAATACATGTGAATTGAATTAATTAGCCATGACATGGCATTTTGTAAATGCATAAACAACCATAGAAGTGTTGTTTATGGAACACACCCTAAGTTAATATTGCATTATTATTAGTCATATTACTAAGTGACAGATGAATTTGGGTTCAAACAATAAAAGATATGGAAAGCGTAAAATTTGGTAACCTTTCTCTAACTATGCATAGTTGCATTTTATTATTTGCATTGTTTTTGCCTTTTATCTGTGACCCACTGCTGAGCAGATAAATACTGATATCACTGTAAATCTGTTTGTCTTTATCCAGGGACTCATGTGTTTGTCTTGTGGAGCCCTGTATAATCCAGCACCTCTCCATGGATTAAGCGCAGAGAAAAGCTGAATCGAATCATTCTGCTCGAGGAAGGTTCAACATGCCCCTTCCGTTCGGATTAAAACTCAAGAGAACCAGAAGATACACAGTGTCCAGCAAAAGCTGCCTGGTCACCCGCATACAGCTGCTCAACGGCGAGTATGTGGAGTTCACGCTTTCGGTGGAGAGCACGGGCCAGGAATGTCTGGAGGCAGTCGCGCAGAGACTCGAGTTACGCGAGGTAGGTTGCTGGACGTCCCCTGGCTACTACTTGGTTTAATCTGGTCGAAATCACCTTAACACACCATGGGCGTGTGTTTATTTTAGCTCGCTGGTGCCGTCTGGAGTCTAGGCTATTCTAGGACTGCAACCAAAATGCTGTCAAACACCCTAAATGCGCGTGTGCCAAGAATTCAGCCTGGACTAAGTGCACTTCATTTGTATGCAGTCTGAATGTTGCTGCAAAGTCAGATTATCATATCAAAATGTAGATTGCCAGATGTTGTATGAGAATCACACATGAGAGTATATACTGTGGTTTTTAGTAGCCTAAAGTTCACTAGAACAGTGATTTAATCAGCGGGAGCTAATTGTGTGCTTGCAGGATTTTAGAAGAGTGAGATTAAAGCAGAACTATGACAGTTGCGTATTAGAATTGACAAAATATCATGTCCAGTTTAGCTTCAAGATTGTTGGTTATATGTATATCATGCAATGCATAAGGAGAAGCGTATATTTCATTTCAGATTTTTCACCCATTTTGGTAACATTTCACAATAAGGTTGCATTTGTTAACAGTAGTTAAAGAATTAGTTCAGTTCAGAATTAAAATTCTGATAATTTGCTCACCCCATGTCATCCAAGATGTTCATGTCTTCTTTCTTCAGTCGAAAAGAAATTAATGTTTTTGAGGAAATCATTCCAGGATTTTTCTCCATATAGTGGACTTCACTGGGGTTCAACGGGTTGAAGGTCCAAATGTCAGTTTCAGTGCAGCTTCAAAGAGCTCTACATGATCCCAGACGAGGAATAAGAGTCTTATCTAGAGAAACCATTGGCCATTTTCTAAAAAAAAAATAAACAATTATATACTTTTTAAACACAAATGCTTGTCTTGCACTGCTCTGTGACGCGCCACGCATGACGTAATCATGTTGGAAAGGTCACGTGTGATGACAAACTCCATCTCATTTTCTCCTCCAACTTCAAAATCATTTTACAACCTTTTTTTGTAAAGAGCGTTTGACTTAGTCTTTGAACGCTCACTTTGTAAACACTGGATTGGTGCTTCTGCCTTCGTCACGCGTGATCTTTCCAACATGATTACGTAATGCGTGGAGCATCGCAGAGCAGTGCAAGACGAGCATTTGTGGTTAAAAATTATAGAATTTTTATTTTATTTCAGAAAATGACGATTGTTTCTCTAGATAAGACTCTTATTCCTCGTCTGGGATCATGTAGAGCTCTTTGAAGCTGCACTGAAACTGACATTTGGACCTTCAACCCGTTGAACCCCAGTGAAGTCCACTATATGGAGAAAAATCCTGTAATGTTTTCCTCAAAAACATTAATGTCTTTTCAACTGAAGAAAGAAAGACATGAACATCTTGGATGACATGGGGGCGAGTAAATCATCAGAATTTTAATTCTGAAGTGAACTAATCCTTTAATTACATTAGTTAACATGAACTGATAATGAACAATACTTCTAAAGCATTCATTAATCTTTGTTAATGTTAATTTCAGCCTTTACTAATACGTTATTAAAATCAAATGATGCATCTGTTAATAGCTAACATGAACTCACAGCTGTATTTAATATTAAAAAAGATGAATAAATAGTGTAATTAACAAATTTATTGCTCATAGTTATTGTAAAGCGTTACCCACATTTTAATCATCGTTTAGCTGTATTTAAAAAATGCAGATCAATTTTAATCCTGTGCTTTGATATGAATTTTTTGTTTAAAGTAATTGCAAATATTGCATGCATGTAGTCTGACTAAATATGAGTCATAAAAACCACATGCATTGCATAATGATTATATGAAGCAATGTGGAAAAAAATGTTTAAAATAGTTTTAAATTAATCATAGCTTCATCACACTGCATGTCAATGCTTGAGGTGTGTGAGGGATTTAATCAGCTTGTTTGGATTTTGCAAATTTGAGCTTAAAGCGGAATAAATTAAAACAGCTTGTTTTAGCCTTTAAAGTTGACAGATGTCGTGTCCATTTTTTGGATTTTGGGTTAAATGTATATGAATGCATAAGATGTGTAAAGTGCATGTTTTATGTGCTGTAACTGGTCACTCATTTTAATTACCATTCAACTATTTTATGGATCAATTATAGTGCTTTAATATGAATTTTTGAAAGTAGAAATACCACATGCATGTAGTTTAGGACTTAATATGAGTCATAAAAACGGCAGTAAAAGTTTTTGGAGCATAATTAATTGGAAAAATGGTAACACTTTAGTTTAGGGTCCAATTCTCACTATTAACTTGTTGCTTATTAGCGTGCATATTTCTAGGATATTGGCTGTTTATTAGGACTTATAAAGCACACATTAATGCTGCAATTTGCATGATCATATTCTACATCCCATAATCCTACCAATACAAACAAAATTGAACTACCTTACTAACTATTAATAAGCAGTAATTAGGGGTTTATTGGTGCAAAAGTCATAGTTAATAGTTAGTAATAGTTAATAGTGAAAATTGGATCCTAATCTAAAGCGTGATTGATAAATGTTTTAGCATATAAAGTTGACAAATAACAAGTCTTTTATTTATTTGTTTATTTATTTTTAAGATTTCAGGTTAAATGTATATGAAATCATAAAGTAGATGCTGTAGCTGGTCAGTTTTTCACTTGTTTTAGTCACAATTTTAGCTATTTCTGCAGATCAGAGACCATCATGCTGTGTGACATGAACGTAAAAGTACAAATATTCCATGCGTGTTGTATTTCAATTAGTTTGAGCTGATAAAAATTAAAGGGAATTGCATAAATAGTTTTAGATGAAGTTTAGGATGTCACACCACAGGACAATGCAGTCAAATATCCATTTCCAAGCCAATTTCTTGATTTTTTTTTTTTTTTTTTTTTTTTTTAGCTGCAAATCCTTTGCCAAAGTTTCATCTAAGTCAAAGCTTTGATAGTCTTCACAGAAAAACTGTTTTGAAGTCAAGCACATGAATGTTCGCCGGCCTGTTGTTTCTCATGAGTAAAAGAACAATCGGTGAAATTCTGTTCATTCCCCAGATAACATATTTCAGCCTCTGGTACTACAACAAACAAAACCAGCAGAGATGGATTGATTTGGAGAAGCCGCTGAAGAAACAGCTTGACAAGTACGGACTGGAGCCGACCGTTTACTTTGGGGTGGTGTTCTACGTGTCGACTGTCACCCAGTTACAACAAGAGATAACCAGGTTAAGGACAAGAAAATTACTGAAAATGATCACATTAGTGCTGTTACAACGCTTTTACTCACTTCCTGTTTTTTCATGCAGATATCAGTATTATCTCCAGCTGAAGAAGGACGTTCTGGAGGGGAAGATCCCATGCTCCATTGAGCAAGCCATCCATTTGGCCAGCTTGGCTGTGCAAGGTATTTTTTTCCTCTGATATGTTTGGCATTTCGGGTATTTGAATATACTGAGATATTATAATTGATATATAATTGCCCCCATTTTCAGATGATTTAGTTGTCATTAATCTTTCGTGTGGGCCATTTGTAATATTAATATTCTCTTCGGTTGGAAGTACATTAAAAAATGAAACTCCATAATTTACTCAGTGAAAATATACAGTGATTGTGGTGGAGTTTGTCAAAAGTTTGGAATAATAATGATTTGTTAATGTTTATTATTAATAGTAGTTCAATGAACAGCAGGCAATAGAAACTTGTGAAAGTGATTTACTCTCCATTTTGATAAATTTAACATGACTTTGGTGAATTAAAATGATTCATTTCTTTTTATCTTACCTCAAATGTTTGAATGGTAGTGTGTCACGGTTTTCATAAAAATATGAATCAGCAAAAACTTGTTTCAACATTGATAATAATCAGAAATGATTCTTGAGCAGCAAATCATCATATTAGAATGATTTCTGAAGGATCATGTGACACTGAAGACTGGAGTAATGATGCTGAATCACAGGAATAAATTACATTTTAAAATGTATTCACATGGAAAATAGTTATTTTGAAATCCATTTTATTTATTCCCAAATTCCATTTTTTCCATTTTAATTTTTCTGGATTCCATTTTTTCAGTTTTAATTATTTTTTTTTGACTCCATTTTAATGGTTAAATCAAATTTTAGTAATCAAAAAGCATGTCTAATTAATTGAAATCATGAAACTTACACAGTTTATCAATTTATTAAAATTGTATCAAAAATTATTATTTTTTTAAACTGAAATTTGTTATATTTTTAACCAAATTCTACGTGTTCTGTTTTTTAAGTTTTCTGGACTCCATTTTAATGGTTTAATTCAATTTTAATAATCAAAAAGCATATCTAAATAATTAAATGACAACATTTATTATTATTTTAAATTTTATTTCTATGAAATGTTTTGCTTTTTCAGAAATTCTGTGTTGTGTATTTTAATTTTTCTGGCAATAAGATGAAGGCATAAAACATTAATTTATCTTTTAATCATATGACATTAAACAAACTTTCATCAAACAAAGTGCTCAACAGAGCTTTACTGTTAAAGTATTATTAAAGGTGCCCAAGAATGCTTTTTCACAAGATGTAATATAAGTCTAAGGTGTCCCCTGAATGTGTCTGTGAAGTTTCAGCTCAAAATACCCCATAGATTATTTTAAATTAATTTTTTTAACTGCCTATTTTGGGGCATCATTAACTATGCACTGATTTTTTTCAGCGCGCCGCCCCTTTAATTCACGTGCTCCCTGCCACACGAGCTCTCGATTATATTACAGCACATTTACAAAGTTCACACAGCTAATATAACCCTTTTACAAGATGTTCGTCATGCATGCTGTATGCATGCTTCGAATTATGTGAGTAAAGTATTTATTTTGATGTTTATATTTAATTCTCTATGAGTTTGAGGCTATATACTCTGTGGCTAACGGCTAATGCTACACTGTTGGAGAGATTTATAAAGAATGAAGTTGTGTTTATGAATTATACAGACTGCAAGTGTTTAAAAATGAAAATAGCGACGGCTCTTGTCTCCGTGAATACAGTAAGAAACGATGGTAACTTTAACCACATTTAACAGTACATTACCAACATGCTAACGAAACATTTAGATAGACAATTTACAAATATCACTAAAAATATCATGTAATCATGGATCATGTCAGTTATTATTGCTCCATCTGCCATTTTTCGCTATTGTTCTTGCTTGCTTACCTAGTCTGTTGATTCACCTGTGCAGATCCAGACGTTACTATCTGCCCTTGTCTAATGCCTTTCATAATGTTGGGAACATGGGCTGGCATATGCAAATATTGGGGCGTTCACCCCGACTGTTACGTAACAGTCGGTGTTATGTTGAGATCCGCGTGTTTTCCGGAAGTCTTTTAAACAAATGAGATTTACATAAGAAAGAGAAAGCAATAGAGTTTGAAACTCAGTGTATGTCTTTTCCATGTACTGAACTCTTGTTATTCAACTATGCCAAGATAAATTCAAATTTTGAATCTAGGGCACCTTTAAACTGAGACGAAGCTAAATTCTACCTTACAACAGTAATATATTTCTGTCACAATTTCTTAAAAGTTAAACCAAACTTTATTTTGATGGGTTTAAGTGAAGACCTTTGAGTTTATGACGATAGTTTTCTCAAATGAAACGGTAAAATGCCCATGAAGTGACTCTGGAGTTGAAGTTTATGCATTCAGAGGATGAAAACATGGCGAGCGTCACGTGTGCTTCAGTGTGTGTGGTAAATGAAACCTCGCGTCTGCGCCATTCATTCACACAGAGACAAGCAGAACATGCATGATTCATATTTAAGAGGATTAGGGCCAAGCAATAATAAAAAAATAAAACCATTTTGAGATTAAAGATGTTAAATTACAAGAAAAAAAACTCATTAAATTTCGAGAAAAAAGTCGAGATAAAATGTTGCGAATAAAGTCATTAAATTATAAGAATAAAGTCATTAAATTACTAGAAAAAAGTCGTTAAATTATGAGAACAAATTCATAATTTAACAAATTTGTTCTCGTAATTTAACGACTTTTTTCTCATAATTTAATGACTTTATTCTCAACATTTTATCTCGACTTTTTTCTCGAAATTTAATTAGTTTTTTTCTCGTAATTTAACATCTTTAATCTCAAAATGGTTTTATTTTTTTATTATTGCTTGGCCCTAATCCGTAATTTCGCGATTTGATTTAAGTGTACTGACGTACTTTTTATTTATTCATCAAAAATTTGACAAATTCTGTGACATTCAGTGTTATACAGTAAATTCAGTTTATATGACTGGATTCTGCCATTCCATCTGTGTTTTCTGCATCGCGGAAATCATAGGGCCCTAAAATTGTGATAATATTTTGCAATATTATTGTTTTTACTGTATTTTTGATCAAATAAATGCAGCCTTGGTTGAGCATAAGAGACTTCTTTCAAAAAATCGTAATTATTCCATACTTCTGAAGACAGATTTAGGTATTCGGTCCACTAAAAATCATGTCTATTTTACTCTTTTATATAACGTGAAAGGTGTTATGAGACTCAGTCATAACTTGATGTTGCAAGAGAACATTTGCTTTAACATTCTTAAGATAACACTTAGCCAGTGTCTGGTTCATGGGTCCAGATACTCCATCATGAAGGTACGGTTTTATATTACAACAGGCTGTAAGTCTAGAAAATCAGAGCACCATATATCAAGCTGTGCTGCCAGGCTCGACTTTACCCAACACAAGAATCTCATACGCTGATATATATGGCAGCACCAGTTACTGGGCTCTGTGTTAACATCACTCACTGTCACAACCAGATAAAACAAATCATGTCCCGACTGTATTTGCACTGTCAAAAGCCCTTTGTCTTCACTTGGTTTGTGTCATTTCGATGAGGTGAGGAGTTATTTTTGTGCACCAGCATTGCTGTGTAAGGAGGCTTCACGCGACGGTGATGCTTGGGATTGTCGGCATAGCTGTGAACATTTCTAACGGGCTGATTAGACATGCTGTTAATGTTGAGCTACTACAGTTACAAAGGCTAAATCGATTCCTTCCATAACAAAACGTCTCTCAGCTTTTCTAAATTTAGATGTGCTATTGCCCTGAATGTTGCAGATGATTTTGCAAGAGTGTCAACTCACATTTTACATTTTAAACCCAACATCTAACTCATAACTTCAGTGCATCGTCATTAGTAAGATAAAATAAAATCATTTAAAAAAATGTACTGGTGTTTTGATAAGTCAAACATCTCTATCACTAGATAGGATTAGAAACATTTATAAATCCTTAATAGTAAGTATTAAACGCGTGTGCATTTTCAGATAATGGCAGTGTTATTTTAATATCATTGAGATACTAATATAGCTTTTGTTAATATTTAGGTGTTCAAGTGCGTAGTGCTAGAAACTCTATTATAATTGTTAAAAATTTCCAAGGATCAGCATTCTCCCCTCAAAGTGATCAGGTGGACCAAACCATTAGTCGTAGAGACTTGAAACTTTGAGGGCTGGTAATACTCACACCGTCTACAATGTCACCAATGCTCACCCCGATCAGCCTGACGGGGGCGCTACAGCGGTCAAAAGTTGTAGCGTAGGCTTAAGTGTCTTATATCATTGGAATACTTGGTTCAAGACGGACAAAATGCCTTGGATTTGCTCGTCTTTCTGACGAAATTTTCAGGTATTTTGGATGTTTTGAAAAAACTACTTTTGCGAACTAGTCCTAGGTTTCTGGCCTGATCGGAACCAAATCAGTGCAGCAAGATTTTTATGGTCAATATTATTAAACTAAAGTTGAAATTTTGATTCACGGTCCCTAAGGGTCGCCAAAACATTCAAAGTGAGCCACTTTTACTAAAATGGCTATAACCTGTAAACGAAATTATATTTTCACCAAACCAAGCTCATTCTGTGGTCGTGTGAAAAAGGACGCAGCGACTGACCACTTGGTGACACTATAACAGGAAAAAAAAACATGGAAATGGCTATAAATACTTCATTGTTAGTCCGATTGACTTGAAATTGGCATGTAGTGTCTTTGTTTGCCATGATTGTCTGAGGACATTGATGCATCTCAAAAAACATGTCCGCCATTGGCCAATGAGTTTTGAGCAGCTATCAGATAAGGTTAATGGAGGCCGAACGGAACGAAACTCTGTGGGTCTATTTGACTCACGACCCTAGAGGCCTGTGAGAAATTAGAAAGAAATCGGCCACCAGGGGACGCCTTTGTGTTTTTCACGTGTGTAAAGGATCATGTCTCGTCATGCCCACGACATTCATACCACATGGTAGAACTCTTGCCTCTAGGACCACTGCTGTCCACCGAATCATTCGTTAAAGGGTTAGTTCACCCAAAAATAAAAATTCTGTCATTAATGATTCACCCTCATGTCGTTCCAAACCCGTAAGACCTCTGTTCATCTTCAGAACACAGTTTAAGATATTTTAGATTTAGTCCGAGAGCTTTCAGTCCCTCCATTGAAAGTGTATGTACGGTATACTGTCCATGTCCAGAAAGGTAATAAAAACATCATCAAAGTAATCCATGTGACATCAGTGGGTTAGTTAGAAGTTTTTGAAGCATCGAAAATACATTTTGGTCCAAAAATAACAAAAACTACAACTTTATTCAGCATTGTCTTCTCTTCCGGGTCTGTTGTTCATCCGGGTTCACGACTCTCTCAGTGACGCTGCTGACGTAAGACGCTACTGACGTGTTATCTGGTGCGCCGAGCTTCGTTTACAGTCTGAGGAGACGCACGCTGTATTCAAGCTATTCTACATTGTTTGTATTTTGGTATTGCTATATTTTTTAAAATGGTGCGTAAGTGTGCATGTCGCGGATGTCCTAATCGCCAAAAACAACGACGTATAAGTGCATTACCAACGCCGACAGATGAAAGGATTCAGTGGAATCAATTCAATGGAATCAATTCAATGGAAAGGATTCTGGAAGAGAAGACAATGCTGAATAAAGTTGTAGTTTTTGTTATTTTTGGACCAAAATGTATTTTAGATGCTTCAAAAACTTCTAACTAACCCACTGATGTCACATGGACTACTTTGATGATGTTTTTACGTTATTTTACGTTTCTGGACATGGACAGTATACTGTACATACATTTTCAATGGAGGGACAGAAAGATCTTGGACTAAATCTAAAATATCTTAAACTGTGTTCTGAAGATGAATGAAGGTCTTACGGGTTTGGAACGACATGAGGGTGAGTCATTAATGACAGAATTCTCATTTTTGGGTGAACTAACCCTTTAAATATTGGAGATTGTTTCAAAAAACAACTTTGGTCTTTTCCATCTATGATCTAGATCAGTGGTTCCCAAACTGGGGTACGTGAGGTGACAAAAGGGGGTACGCGAACAAAATGCTGAGTAGTTCATTTAATTCTACCTTAAAATACTATTAAAACCGAGCATGTTTTTCTAACTGCCAAAATGCTGTAAATCCAGTACATTTAATCAAATTACCTCATCATTTGCAGTCAAAAGTTACTGTATCCACACAAGCAGCATCCATATGATAAGATTGCGTGCAGAATCTGCTGCCTTAAATCGAGCTAAATTACTGCCGTTCTCGACAATGCACCTTTGTAAAAGTGGGGATTCAGCACTTACTCGCATGAAGAACAAATATAGACACAGATAGTGGATTAATTTCGATTTAAGACTCAAACTTTCTCCAATACAAAAACATACCTTGTGTGAGTTCTTGTATTTAATGATGATAACGAGCAATTGTTCCCAAATATCCACAAGACTGCAAACGTGACATTATTATACAACAGGTCAAAAAACAAAACGTAAATTTTAAACACAGTACTGTCAGTATTTACTCTATTTTGCAATGAAATAATAGTTCTAACGAAAACCACAGCAGAACTACAACACGCGTCTGTGTTTCGCGAACAATTCTGCAGCTTTGAACAAATCATGAGAGTCAACGATTCAATGATTCATTCACAGCCGATTCTTCATTACTGAATGAATGACTCGATGACTCACTCATAAAAACATTGACTTGCTGCCACCTACTGGCGGTTTTAGTTTAATATTTAAAAGTTTTACTTAGTTTACCATCATTGCATAAAATTATGGTAAAACTATGTTCTCTATTGAACATTTTTATTTAAAACATTATTTATTTTATAAAGTTATTCATAAAGGTAAAAATATGCACTGGAAAATCAATTTAGGGGGCAAATATTGTCCCTTAATGGTAAAGGTGTGACTGCAGTCTAAGTGGAAGAGAGGGGGTACGCAGAAGGATGGAAATCCCTTCAGGGGGTACTCCACGCTTAAAAGTTTGGGAACTACTGATCTAGATGGTTACCGGCTTGGTAATTAAAAAACCTTTTTACGCATGTGCTTAAAGGCCTTAAAGCGACTTAAAGCGGCCTTAATTGATGCTCTCAGCTATATTTTGAATTAGTTTTATTTTTTAATCTTTTCTGTTTTCATTTTAATTTTAAAGTTAGTAATTTTGTTGTGTTTTTGTCATTTTTGTCATTATTAGTTTTTTTTAATGTCTGTATATTTTTGTTAATTTTACTTATTTTCAAGTTAAACCAAATGAAAAGTTTAATAAAGTAAGAAAAAGTATTTTATTTCAATTAACATATATTTCAAGTAACAAATGCTTTTTAGTTAACTATAATAACCCTGGATAATGTACATCTAGTTGCCTTTTTAACACCTATTTAAAGTGTTGTTTTCTCTGGTATGTTTTCTTGTAAAGCGCTTTGAGAAAGCCACTTTTAAAGGCGTTATATAAAATAAAGGTATTATTAACTGAAATATATTAATTTATTAATATTAAAGAATCAGTGTCATGTTTAGTTGGAGGGCAGGCTTTTGATCAGTTGGAGGGCAGGCTTTTTTAATCAAATGCTAAACATAAGTTTATTTATTTCTTCCAGCTGACCTTGGAGACTTCAATCGATATGAATCCCAGGAATTCCTTCAGAAAATTGTGCTTTTTCCAATGGTGAGTAATCACTGAACATTTCAGTCTCTATTTTCAATTCAGAAACTACATGATATTTCATAAGCCCATTCATTCTCTCTGTTTCTCCTCTGTTCTCAGCCATGGATCCAGGACGAGAGGGTTGTGGAGGAGGCCACTCAAAAAGTCACCATGCTCTATCAAAACTATCGGTGAGAGGCTGTAGTCATCTGCGAAATGTGCTTTTTTTCCCATTTGGAAAAGATTGAGATAGTTTGCCACAGTTTAAGGGAGGTTCAGTGAGGAGGATTCATGATTATCAGATGTGTTCAGATGGTTCCTTTTAGAGGATTTCAAAGGCAGTTGTCAAATGCCTGACATGACTTATGACCAGACTCTCTGCTTTGGACTCAGAAAACCATAAATGCTCTTGGCTTTCCTGCAAAAGTTGTTTCAAAAGATCCTTCAGAGCAGATTTGCATGTGTTCGACACACTTTAGGGCTGAGAAATATGTTGAAATATTTGCCACATTTTGTAGAGTGTTGTTGCCATGCTGTCATTTTACGCCGGGCTGCTTCACAAACGAGGGTCAATTCAACACAAAAGATCAACATGACGGCACATGCTAGTGGATGAGTTGAATCAACTCCACAGCAACTACATAAATTTATCCACTAACCATTCAGAAACTTCCAGTTTCATTCTAAAAGTTGTAACTTCTTCCTGAGTCTCTCCATCAGTGTCGACTCCGGTTTGAACAATGTAAGGCTGAACACTGTTACTGACAATCCTCATTTTGGCTGTGTGAGATTCTCCAGCTTTGTTGTTGTTGAGCTGTTAAAGCTCCACCCTCTTCTGGAAAGGGGGCAGAGAGCAGCAGCTCATTTGCATTTAAAGGGACAAACACAAAATTGATGTGTTTTTGACAAGCTATAATAAATGATCTGTGGGGTATTTTGAGATGGAAAATAAATGGCTTTCTTCATGAATTGGTCATTGAACAATTGGTTCTTCACCTGATTGGTTCAAAACACGTTTTTATTCAGAAATGTTGCTCAGAAAAGTGCTGCTCAGAGATGCACAAACAGTTCTGCTCTGGCTTTATATGTAATATTTTCGCTGGCAAACTATACTAACAGACTATATTGACTAAAATATAACACAATCTTATTTATGGAACTGTTGTATAAAACCTTATCACATTTGTACTTATGCTGGCATGTCATGCAAATAAAATATCTTTTACTGATTCTTGGAAGAAATCTACGAAAGCATTGCAGTTCTCTGACGTTGTTTGTTTTTGTAATGCACCTTAAGAATGTGGAAGAGTCTGATTATCACGATCAGATGACCGGCGCGTTGTTGAATGTGATCTTTGTGCTGTGGTATCTCAGAGCTGATGGTATGTGTGTGTGTGTGTGTTGTTTCCCAGAGGTCTGTCTGCTCCAGAGGCGGAGTTACTCTACATGCAGGAGGTGGAGAAGATGGAGGGCTACGGTGAGGAGAGTGTCCAGGCGAAGGTAAATCGGCAAAAAAATGCCCATATCTGTTTTGTGCAATTCAGAACCACACACAGGAAAATATATAGTTTGCCTCGTAATAGATTCCCTTGACACGTTTTGTATTATGCAGTGCAAATGTTATCAAAACAAGAAATATAACAAGTGCACAAAATTAATGCATACACTTAAAGGGTTAGTTCACCCAAAAATTAAAATTCTGTGATCATTTACTCATCCGCTTGTCGTTCCAAACCCGTAAGGCTTTTGTTCATCTTCTGAACACATATGAAGATGTTTTTATTGAAATCTGAGAGATTTCTGTCCCTCCATTGAAAGTCTGTTCACCCAAAACTCTGATGCGTCAAAACGTTCATAAAGAGATTGTAAAGTAAATCCATATGAATGAAGAGCGGTTTAATCCAAGTCTTCTGAAGTGACACAACCACTTCATATGATAAACACATTTAATTTATGCTTTTTTTAAACTGCTTGATTCATTTGGATTTATTTTACGATCTCTTTATGAACGTTTTGTGTGTAAACTATCTCTTTAAGAAATGAATTATGTTCAATACAGAAACACTTTTCCAAAGCAGTAAATTACAGTGAAGGAACTTCTGAACAAATTTATTACTATTTTCAACACACTTACTATTTATCATACTTGAGATTATTTATTTTGAAACAACCCAAGTGTTACACTTTGATGTAAATCTGCTTGTCAAGAAAGGTGTGGTATTATTTTTCTAAGACACCAGACTTTTTTCATCATGCAATATTGCATTAAACTACAAAAAAGAATGGTTAATAATCATTTTAGTCTATTGACAGCCATTTAAATGAATAAATATTTCATGGTACTGTATTTTATTTCCTTCCGTGTGTCTGAACAGGACACTCAGAGCACAGATGTGATTATCGGCTCTTGTCTGGACGGGATTTTTGTCAAGCACAAAAATGGGAAGGCACCTCTCATGTTTCGGTATGTGTGCATGCAACATGCTTCTGTGTTTTTTTTTGCATTCATGCATGAGGGCTGGTGAATATATTAAATATTTGTGATGCATTTTATGATAAATTGTATTTTGCAATCATTTTAATGCACTTTTTATTTGGCCATTACATTTCTTTGACGTTTCGAATCAGTCAACAATGTTTAAGGAAATCTGTGCATGGCATTTTTAGAAAAAAAAAAAAAATATTATGTTTGTAAATTTTGCTGTTAATTACAATATAGTAAGTAATCTTACTTGTGATAATGTAGTGAAACAAAGTTTGCAAAACACACTTTGATTACTGTAAACTAGATTTATTTTTGTATTTTACTTACATTTTTTGATTGTCCTCATCAACAATGGCTGGCTGAAATTTAGTTTTCTCTTATTGGGGAATAAATCACCCTTTTTCAGAGCAAAAAAATAAACAAATATAGAGATTTATATCAGATGTTGTCCAAACTAGCCTGACTAGCCGTATCTATCGTGTTTTTAGGTTGTGTATTGCTGTCATGTGTCTGACTCGAGCTCTTCATTGTTTCTGCAGGTGGAATGACATTAATAATATGACTCATAATAAGTCCTTCTTTGCCCTGGAGCTCGCCAACAAAGAAGACACAATCCAGTTCCAGACCGTAAGTCTCCACCTCGTCTCAGATAGTTCAGATGCTTTCCTTTGTCTGAAATTACTGAAAGACTTAATCAATCTGGAGTTATGCTACAGTTCTTTATGCTAAGGTTCTTTATTGGCATCAATGGTTCCATAAAGAACATCCATGGAACCTTTCAAAAGCACAAAATATTCTTGTGGTTCTTTAGATTTTTAAAATGTTCTTCACAGTAAGAAAAATAGGTTTTAAAAACTGACCACTGAACGGTTCTTTGTTGAACCACAGCTTTAATGCCAAGTATGTTTACACACACACAAGGAATTTGTCTATGGCATTACTGCAAAAACCCCCTCTTGGAAACTTTATTTTTATCACAGTATATCACAGTGATGCCCATGTGTGTGTCCATTCATATTAATGAATAGATCTGTGGCTGGCCTCTAAGGAACGCCACTCATTTAGGCCCTGAAACACACTAGTCAATGTCCTAGCCTGATTTGATTTAGTAAAAATGTTCTGGCTCTGTTTCAGGAGGACATGGAGACGTCCAAATACGTGTGCAGAATGTGGCTGGCGCGACACAAGTTTTACAAAATTAACAACAGCAGTTTGTAAGTTTATGTGTGTTTTCTGTCGTGTGTTTGTTTTTGTTTGGGATGCACTGATTTTGGCCAATACAATTTAAGCAAAAAAAAACAGTCTGATATAGATACCCTGCTTCATTTGTCTCTTTCCTCTAAAAACTAGGTTTTTTGTTGTAATGTCGTGACTAAATACTCAGTCATTACTAGATTGGATTATAGGCACAATAAAAAAGAAAACTTTCATAATTTAGGAAACCGTTTAAACAATGTACACTACCATTCAGAGGCTTTGGGGTTGGTAAGATTATTTAATGTTTTTGAAAGTCTCCTTTGCTCAGCAAGACAGTGTTTATTTGATAAAAAAAAAAAAAAAAAAAAAAATATATATATATATATATATATAAATGAAATATTACAATTTAAAATAACTGTTTTCTATGTGAATATATTGTAAAATGTAATTTAGTCCTGTGAATTTTCAGCATCATTACTCCATTCTTCAGTGTCACATGATCCTTCAGAAATCATTCTAATATGCTGATTTGCTGCTTAAGAAACATTTATGATTATTATCAGTGTTGAAAACAGTTGTCAGGGCTTCTTAATTCACCCTTACACAAATGAAAGCCTTAAAAAGGTCTTAAATCAGTGCAGAAAGTCTTAAATTCATAAAGTTTGCGTTAAGTGTTGCATGCATTGCAAAAAATGTATATCTTCCTCAATATTTGTCTTGTTTTCCAATACAAATATCGAAACATCTTTGATACATTTACTTGAGATGCAAATGCAAAATGAAGTTAATGCTTAAAACAAAAACAAATGTTTGTCAACGAGTATCCCTTTGAATTAACTTGATTTTTCTAAACCTGTTGCCAAATATTTGTTCGTTTTCAGGAAAACTCACTTTGTTTTTCATCAATTTCACAGAAAACAAGACTTCATATTCTGTCATTTTAAATCTCCAGTAAATGCATCTTAATTTAAGAATCTTTAGACAATTGCACTAAAATCGTATTCTATATATTTTTCTGTTCTAACGGTTGAGAGCAGAGGTATTCAATCTACTTTTGAAGTAATGGATATCTGTTGGAAGTTGTATTTTCAAACTCTGAAGTGTTGCTAATACAACTTGTTTTTTTCTCCCTAGACATTTACATTTCGAGAGCATATTAACGTATTGTGTTCCCTTCAGTTTATTCCTTAAGTTTTCTTTATTTGGTCTTCAAAAGGTCTTAAATTTACACTCATAAATTCTGCAGAAACCCTGGTTGTGCTGCGTTAAATTTTTGTAGAAACTGTGATGCAGTGTCTGTATTCAGGATTCTTTAAATAGAAAGTTCAAAAGAACAGCATTTATTTGAATTTTACATTTTTTTGGGACATTTTAAATGTCTTTACTGTCACTTTTGATCTATTTAATCAGTCCTTGCTGATTAAAAGTATTAATTTCTTTCAAAAAATATTTCTGACCCCAAACTTTTGAACATGCTAGTGTTGTAAACAAATGGTTTGCACACACACAATGTTTTAATACCGGCCTTTTTCATGCATATGGCCAATTGCTGATTCTTTTAATGTGATCAGTAATTGGCTGAGTAAAATTATTGGCTGCTACATCGGTGCATCTGTAGTTTTGTGTGTCTCTTTCTCTCGGTGGCTTCACCGCTGTCCGTTTACTGTCTCCAGAGAGCTGTCTGATGGCCCGAACTCTGAGGGCTCCCAGAGGTCCATTCTCTCTCTTTCATTTCCTCGCTTTCCAACCCTCTCTCGTCCCTCTGTGCCTGCTGACAAGGGGTGAGCACGACTACTGCGTTACTGCTCCGAGCCTTCTTGTGGCCGACAGAGTGACGGGAAATTCCTGAAAACTGCAAAATTTTATTTTTTATTTAAATCAAGATGAATTATAGACATTAAATCAAATACTGCAAGCTTTTAAAAATATTTAGCTTTACAATATTTTTGCACTATGATGCTGTAATGCAAAAGTATTGTACAGTTGAATTTTGTGAAACTGAACTTTTATGAAAATGTCCGAATGCAAAAAAGCAAATGTTTTTGGCAAGTATTTTATTTTTTACTTCAAACTGCAATCTTTTATAAATATTTAACATTGCAATATCATATATCATAGTGATGCTGCAATGCAAAAATATTGTACAGTTAAATATTGAGAATCTCTGAAAATATATTTAGTTGTCATGAAAATGTCACAGTGCAAAAATGGAACCATAGTAAACCGCTGTTTATGTGAGAAATACAAACTTTGAACTTTATTGCTCTCTGGTTTATTTTAGCTTGTCTTTTATTGTTTTGTGTTTTATTCCAGACAAACTCAGCCCGCTCCTGTAAACCCCGTGAGGCGACGGTCCTCGACGAGAATGTCTCTGGTCAGCATTATACCAGTTATTCATGAACTACACAACAGTTTTGCAGTGGAGCTTGTTCTGTAGGATGTTTATGGAGTTTGTTGGCTCTGCATGATCTCATGTGATTTACTGTAACTCTATTCCAAACCAAAACCAAAACCTTTTAAGGCAGCATCCTAACTGAAATGAAACCTTATGCGCATCATGATAATCTAATAAGCATTAAAAACATTATATAGTTGAATTTTAATATAGTTTTGCTGGCTAACTTTGGACGGTTCATGCTTTGAGTGTACCTATATTACTTAAAATACTGTCTAAAGAGGGAGTTCACTAGTTATGAAGCAGACTTAATGTGTCCTGCTGAATAATACTGCTTTTGTTTTGTCTTATGATGCAGCCAAAACCGCAACCCTACATGATGCCACCTCAGATGCACTTTAACGGCCATTACACCGAGCCGTACACGTCTTCGCAAGGTAAAACAAGCCAAAAATCCTGTCCGTTCTCACTGCAAAATGACTGTTTTTGTCCTCTTTTTCCATTACAAATATCTAAACATTCTTAAATCAAGATACAGGAAAAATTACATAATACAAATTACATAAGATATTAAGTGTTGTTTTCTAAAAGAAAAACAAAAAAAATTAAAATTAGTGCTTGATTTATCTTGATTTAAAAAAGTTTAGATATTTGTACTGTAATAGCTGTTCACAAATGTTCTAATTTGTTGCATTGTTAAAATAAGTTTAAGTCACGTAATAATAATATACTTTGTATTAATTACAGTCATGCCAATAATGCTAATTTGAGTTTTACTGAAAAACAAGACCTTAAAATACTGATTCAACTTTTCTGGTATTTCCTACAGATAATCTTTACATCAACAACCAGAATGGTTTTTACTACCATTCCCAAACCAGTCTGGACCGCTCTCCTCACGAGTACAACGGACGGATCCGGAACGGCAGCGTTTACAGCGCCCAAAGCACCAGCTCCCTCAACAACCCGCAGCACTACCTGCAGCCGTCGCCCATGTCGTCCAACCCGAGCATCACAGGAAGTGATCTCATGCGGCCAGACTACGTGCCTTCCCACCGCCACAGCGCCCTAATCCCGCCGTCCTACCGTGCTACTCCCGATTACGAGACGGTCATGAGGCAGAAGAACCTCGGTATGATCCCGCCCACCGAGCGCCAGAGCCACTCCATGAGGAACCTCAACATCGGCAACTCGTACGCCTACAGCCGACCTGATCCGCTAGTGTACAGCCAGCCGGAGATCCGCGAGCACGGAGCGGGCCAGTATCCGTTCCACCTCAACTACAGCTTCCACAGTCCCTCTCCGTACCCCTATCCCACCGAGAGACGGCCCGTAGTGGGCGCCGTTAGCGTCCCCGAACTCACCAACGTCCAGCTCCAGCAGGCGCAAGAGTACCCGCCGCCCAACATCATAAGGAATCAGGTGTACTGGCCGCCACCGCCGTATCCCTACCCTCATCCTCGACCCGCCAACAGCACCCCGGATCTGTCCCGTCACCTCTACGTCAGCAGCAGCAACCCGGATCTCATCACGCGCCGTGTGCACCACTCAGTGCAAACCTTCCAGGAGGACAGTCTGCCCGTGGCGCACTCGCTGCAGGAAGTGAGCGAGCCACTTGTCACGCCTCGCCGTCCTCACATGCACAAGCGCAACTCCATCGAGATCGCCGGGCTGGCGTACGGACTGGAGAACATGAGGCTGAAGGAGAGGAAGGTGAGCCATGTGACGTTATACACATTTAAAATTATTTTCAATGGCTTTTGTTAATTATTATACAATTTATATAATAAAATTACGTAATAATCCAAATATATATATATATATATATATATATATATATATATATATATATATATATATATATATGTGTGTATATGTATATGTGTATATATATATATATATATATATATATATATATGTGTGTATATATATTATTAATTTAACTATTCATTTATAATACATTAATTTAAAATTAAGCAATTAAAATGAATAATGAATTAAAATTAAGCAATCTGATTCTAGATTTAAATATTTTTGATTGAATTAATTGTAAGTTTTTATTAATTGTAAGTTTTATTAATTGTAAGAATTAATTTTAAGTTATTATTAATTCTATTAGTTATATCATTCTTATATATTAGCATCAATCTATGATTCTAGATTTAACTATTTGAGAATAGATTGTTTTAAATAAATGTAATTTTGATTTTGTTACGCAATAAGCATTTAAAACTATTTTCAACAGCGTTTTGCTTATTCTTAATTAATATCTAATTAAATAAGAATCCTAATAATTATATAATTAATTCTATTGTAATTACTAGCAATCTTCATGTTCTAGATTGAATTATATTTGAAAGAATTTATTTAATTCGCTGACATTTTTTATCCGTCAACTACCCATGTATCCATCTGTTGTATGTCTTTTTTCACATATATACAAATTGTTAATAATTAATATAGAATCTATATAATTAATTCTTATATAATTATCTAAGATTCTAGATTGAGAAAATGTTTGGATATTTAATGCATCAACTTCAGTGAGACATTTAAAATTGCTTTTGCCAATTCTTAAGTAATATATAATATTTATATAATTACATGCTAAAAATTATATAATTAATTTATTCAATTGTTAATAATAATCTAAAATTCTAAATTGAACTATATTTGAGTAAATGTATTATTATTTAATAAATGTATTGACATTTTTTGCATCATCTACCCAGGTATCCGCATCTGCTGAAACTCCGCCCCCGGTTGCCCAGGCAATGACCCCTACAGCATCTGGCCCTGACATCAATGTTGTTCTGGAGGTTTCGAAGCCTGAGGACGTGGTCATCAAGGAGGACGTGTTCTACGGCCACAAAAAATCCCTGTCCGACGCCACGATGTTGGTGCACAGCAGTGGTGAGGAGGAAGAGTTTGAAGACGACAGCGGTCGTCACACACCCCAGTCTCAGGATGCGGTGGGCGGTCCTGAGCATCACATGACACCGCTGGAACGGTCACTCGTAGATCCGCCCGCTTATCCGTTCAGCCACGGTATGGACACGGTCCCGACGGGCCCTCCCACGTACCAGGCCCATCCGATCATCCGCAAACCGGAGGACATGGGGCAGTTGCCCCCTCTCCGAGAGCCCGGACACATGATGCCCTCGATGTCGGAGGGGGATCTGAGTGGACAGGGACGCTTGAGACAGAAGAGAGACGTCTATAAGAGACCCGTCTCTGACGTGCCACCTGCCAGAAGGAACATCGAAGGCCTTCCGCCAGCAGTAAGTGCACTTAATGATCAGATTTCAATCAGAATCATATGAAAGGATGGTTCACCCAAAAATTAAAATTATCCCACAATTTACTCACCCTTAATGCTGCGTTCACACCAAACGCGAATATTCCTGTGAGCGTCAAATTCGCGTCTACCGCGTCTAGTTTGCCGCTTGAACATTTTGAATGCATTCGCGCGTCTAGAGCGAAATAGACGCGCAATTGTAAAAATTTGTGTACAAGCGTTTGAAGCGAAATTGACGCGCGTCCGAGGTTTATCGAAATCCGCTTCTTGTGGGAGGGGCAAGTGCTAGGCGGTTGTCTGTTTGCAAGATGGCTGATAAAAGTTGATCTTTAATTTATTGCGTTCATCGAGAGAGCTACCGCTTTGTATTTGCTCTGGAGAGCAGAACAGCGGCGTAGGGGTCAGCGTCGCGGGAAGGCCACAGGTCGATAAACGTGTACGTGACTCAAAAGTAAAATGTGTATTTACAACTTACCAGGTAGCCCAATCTCCTCACCGACACTCTTCCAAGCGAGGTCCTTTTTATTCCTGTCTGAAGTATGAACTTGTGTCATAAATCTCTGGGTGACTGCTCACTGATAATATCAGTCGTTCCTCCATTTTGAATGAGTGACTCCGGGCGGGCCTGCCGCCACAGCAGCAAGCAGGCTCCTGATTGGTTAACGCGGCGCGAATTTACGCCAAAGTTCAAATTTTTCAACTCGGGCGTCAGACGCGAATTCGCGTCACACGCTAAATGCACAAAAAGCACCATTCGCGCGTAACGCGCGTATCGCGCGAATGAGGCGAATTCGCGTCTTCCGCGCCGCGCTAAACGCCTCATTCGCGCCGCAAGACCTCCAGACGCGCGTAAACGCGTCTTTACATTGACTTAACATTGAAATCATTCGCGCCAGACGCTCTATTCGCGTTTGGTGTGAACACAGCATAAGACATCCTAGGTGTATATGACTTATACACATATTAGACTTATACACATATGACTTATACACATATTAGAATGATTTCTGAAGGATCATGTGACACTGAAGACTGGAGTAACGATGCTGAAAATTCAGCTTTGCATCACATGAGTAAATTACTTTGTCAAATATATTTAAATAGTACACAGTTATTTTAAATTGTAATAATATTTCACAATATTACTGTTTTTACTGTATTTTTAATTAAATAAATGTAGCCTTGGTGAGCAGACGAAACTTCTTTTAAAAACATTAAAAATGTTAGTGGTTCCAAACTTTTGGACTGTACTGTATATAAATAATGGGAGTGAATAGTAACTGAGATTTTGAAGCCCAAAAAAGCACATCCATCTTTTTGAAGTGAAGTGATGGGTTTTTATCAGAAAAATATCCAGATTTATAACTTTATAGACTATAATCACTAGCTTCCGGTAACGTCAAATTAAAGGCTGCGATAATCAGAATCAAAATGAGATTTATTTCAAAGTATGTTTACACACAAGGAGTTTGTCTTGGTGATGGAATATATATAAACAAAATAGGCAAAATAGACAAATTTGTTTGTACAAGTGTGCTATAAACAAGTAAAATTAACAGGGAAATTTAAATTATTTAAATGGTTGTTATGCAACTTGTAGTGTAAAATAAAATTATTGATATAATTATCAAAATTATTTGCAGCACAACAAAGTCCAGCTACAAAGTCTAAATAAAACACTAAAAAAGATTAAATATTTAATCTGTTTACTTGCATGTCATGTGACCATTACCCGGCATTAGAGAACCATGAATAGGGTTGGGTATCATTTGAATTTTGACGATTCTGATTCTGCTTATCGATTCCTAATTTCGATTCATATTCACATTTATTGCAAAAAAAAAGTCTTATTGCAAAACATTTAATTGTAGCTGAATATCATGAACAAAAATCAACAGGCTAAAAACACTTACACAAGGAACTTTTGCTTATTGTTTATAAATACCATAGCAAAAACAACTAGCCTAATATACATTTCAAGCATTATTAAAGACAAGTAAACACTCGGTAATTAAAAAAGAACAAATTAGCAATTGCACAAATAAATACAACTGAACAAAAATGTGATAAAAAATAGGCTACATTACAAATATATTTAAAGTTATTCAGTCAAGAACAGCGAGTGAATTTTCTCTGTCTTCTGTTGTTTGATTAACATTATTATAGGAGGAATATTAGGCTGCTGTCACTTTAAGAGCTGCACGGATCCAATATACCGTTACACATGTTTACGAGAATATTTTGAGATTTTTTTTTTGTGTATTTGTGTGTATTGCACTCTATTCAGTATGAGAAGCCGCTCTGTGCGCATGTCGTTTTGGATGTGTGCGCAGCACAGAAAACAGTGTGCAAATCTTTTACTCTTTAACGGTTTAAAATCACATTAAAATGTGCACACAGGAACCCGACAAGCGGAATCAAAATGCACGTTTATTGCACGTTCCTCTAATTTTGGAACCAGTTCTAAAATGGAACCGGTTCTCGATACCCATCCCTAACCGTGAACATGCGAATGTGGCGTTTAATTAATGAAATGTTAACTTAAAATCTCAGGTGTAATCTCAAGAAAATAGTTTTTGTCTAAGGGGTTCGGCTGATAAAAAAGTATGGGAAACAGAATTGAGCCTATTTACTTAATGTGTTTCTAGTCTTATTGAGATTGATTCATCAGTGCATGTTATTTAAAAGAAAATCCTGTTGTTTGTTTGTAATCTGAATGAAAATGAATGACCTTGCACTCTCTAAATCCCACACTACATTCATGTCATGTATTCATTCAAACACATCTATTTAGTCGATGTTTTAGGCTTCTGTTGTAGGTAATGCAGCCTTCATATAATCTTTCTGAACATAGTAATGTAATGCTGGTTAACATAATTATGGTCCCATTATAGAAGTTTCATGTTGAAGAAAACTAAAACATTTTAGGTGATGCTTTACATTTTATTTTATAAAATAATATCTATGATTTTTTTTTTTTTAAATGTATGTAGTTAATTTTCCAGTCTGTTACTTTTCTACTGGTATTTTGGCACATGACATGAATGCAAAGTTGCAGGGTTTCAGTTAGACAGAATAACCCAGATTTAAGGCAGTTATGCATTAAGTTATGCAAGTGTTTTACACTCGATTTCACATGTTCCATTAATTAGTTTTAACAAGGAACTACATCCTCATTCCAACAATGCCTATTTTCCACTATCCTGTCACCACTTTGTATTTAAGGGCTGTCATGAGTAATTTCATGCATTAAATCAGTGGCTTTAATTATTTATTTTAATATGTAATGCATTGTTTTTTACACTCTTAATTTTTATTTTAAAAGTTATTTACATGTGGAGCACAAAAGAAGTTGTTTAGCAGAATGTTCATGCTGCTCTTCGTAGTTTTAAAATGTGCACAGAGATCTTATTGTAATTTGATAAAGGAAACTGAAACTGATTTGTGATGACACATGATCCAACTGGTGTGGCTTTTATTTTAATTTGGTCTGCATGTAGAATAGGTGTTTGTGCTCAGGGCTGAGCCCGGAAACTTGACTTGCGTGTGACGTTATTCTTCAACTCCACTATACGCGTGAATTGAAGAATGCCGCCCAACAGGCCTTTAGACCCGAACTGCTGCATTCTTCTAAAGAGCACGGCTCTACCCGTGTGTCTCAGATGCTGATCCTCAGACTCTCTGTTTTCCTCTCTGTCTCTCCATCGCTCGCTCCGGTTATGAAGGGCATGAAGAAAGGTCGTTCGGAAGTCAAGAAAGTGGGACCCCTGAAGCTGGCGGCTCTCAATGGCCTGACCCTGTCCAGAATGCCGCTGCCTGATGAAGGGAAGGACGACCCGGAGAACGCGTCTAATGATGAAAGGGTAAGTGCTGCTTTCAGTTTGACTGCAGGTGGTTAAACGCTGGTTTGTGATCAAATAACCTGGTGGTTGTTGTTGTTGTTGTTTGTTTTTTAAATGATCGAAGACAATGTTGGGTTAACAGGGTTTATATGCTGCATCTCAGTCTTCATTATTATTTCTTCACATGTGTATATATATATATATATATATATATATATATATGTATATATATATATGTGTGTGTGTGTGTTTCCTCATTTAAATGTTTTTTTGTTTTTAAAAAGTCTCTTCTGCTCAAGGCTGCATTTATTTGATCCAAAATACAGTGAAAACAGTAAAAATGTGAAATGTTTTTACAATTTAAAATAACTTTTTTCTGTTTGAATACATTTTAAAATTGAATGTTCAAAAGTTTGTGGTCAGTAAGAATTTTTATTTTTTTTTTTTTGGAAATAAATTAAAGAAATTAATACTTTTATTCAGCAAGGATGCATTAAATTGATCAAAAGTGACAGTAAAGACATTTATAATGTTACAAAAGCCTTATATTTCATATAAAGGTGGTTCTTTTGAATTTTCTATTCATCAAAGAATCCTGAAAAAAACTTTTCAACACTGATAATAATCATAAATGTGTGTTGAGCAGCAAATCATCACATTAGAATGATTTCTGAAGGATCATGTGACACTGAAGACTGGAGTAATGATGCTGAAAATTCAGCTTTGATCACAGGAATAAATTACATTTTAAATTGTATTCAAACAGAAAACAGTTATTTTAAATCGTAAAAATATTTCAAATTTTTACTGTTTTCACTGTATATTGGACCAAATAAATGCAGCCTTGGTGAGCAGAAGAGACTTTTTAAAAACATTTTAAAAAATCGTACCAATCTAAAACTTAAACGGTTGTGTGTGTGTGTGTATATATACATTATATAAATATATTTAAAACATTTTTAAAAATTCTGAAATGTATTTTTGAATTAAAATGTTATTACTTTTATAGTTTTATAAACATTTATAGTGAAGTGAACTATGAAATATACATTTTTATTTTTTATTTATTTATTTTTTTTTACATAAAACATTTTAATTAATCATCACGTCAACTAGCAGCTCTTCATAGGGCAGATGTTCGTTGGTATAGCATTACTGTTAGCATGCTGTAGGGCAGGTTTCCTCAAATCCAGTCCACTGCTCTATAGAGGTTAGCTCAAACCCTGATCAAACTCACCTACCTGTGATTTTCTAGTGATCCTGAAGACCTTGATTAGCTTGCTCAGGTGTGTTTGGTCAGAGTTGGAGCTAAACTCTGCAGGGTAGTGGCCCTGCATGACCAGCTTTGAGGAACCTTGCTGCATGGCATCATGGGCCGAACAGACCCTCATTTCCTGTGTGTTTCCTGCAGTGTAAGATACTGGAGCAGCGAGTGGAGCAGGGGATGGTGTTCACGGAGTACGAGCAGGTGCCCAAGAGGCGGCCCAACTGTGAGTGCACTATTGCTCAGATGCCCGAGAACGGCGACAGGAACCGCTTCCAGGATGTCCTGCCCTACGACGACACGCGTGTGGAGCTGGTGCCCACCAAAGAGAACAACACAGGCTACATCAACGCTTCACACATCAGGGTGAGCTGTAGATCTGTGTCGAGTCAATCACGCATGGACATTTTGTATTAAATTTTAGGAATTCAACCACAAACTAGTGCTGAAACCCTGCTGTTTTCGTACCAATTTGTATAATAATAATAATACAAACTGTAATACTAGAGATCTTAAACTTTTGAGGGTTGTTAGTGTTTCAATGGGCACAAACTGCTGAAACCCTGCTGTTTTGTAAAAAGCTTATTTTTATTATTATTATTATTATGATGCTCTAAACTGATCATGCAAAACTTTATAGCATATAATGGTTATAAATGTTAAATTGCTACATTTCTATTGTAACTTATGTAATAATATCTTAGATTAAGGTCTGTTCAGGCTTGCTAAATTATGCATATATTTTTATTCATGCATATTAAGGTCTTAAAGCACTTGGACCACATTAATTGATGCATGCAGCTATATTTTATACATGTGTTGATTTAAATCAGATTAATAAGCCTTCATATTGTGATTTCTGCCGCTGTATTTACCAGGTTACAGTCAGAGGTAAAGAGTGGAGTTATATCGCATCTCAGGGTCCGCTTTCCAGCACCTGCCAAGACTTCTGGCAAATGGTTTGGGAACAAGGAGTTGCCATCATCGCAATGGTTACAGCAGAGGAGGTAAAAATTAAACATATCTGCATGTAAAGGAGATGTGGTTGTTATTAGTTCTGGGTACCGACACAAATTTCATGATTGATTTTGATTCACAAGCTTGCAATTTGTTTCAGTTCCAATCCTGATTCAATTAGATATTGATTCATTTGGATATAAATTTGTTTCATATAAAAAGTCACAAAGCTTCTTGCAATTTATTGGATGTCAGGTGCTACAATTTACTAAGAATGTTTGTTCATGCATGTTTGTTCAGTTGAAATCAGCATAGACTAAAAGATTGATTCAAAATTGGTTCATCAAAATGAGAATCGATTAAAATTGAGCCCTAGTTGTTATTTACAGTGTCACTCTTCATTGCCTTTTAAATCATCAAACTGGCTTGTTTTGTTTCCTGACCTGCAGGAAGGAGGTCGTGAGAAGAGTTTCCGCTATTGGCCTCGTCTTGGCTCTCGCCACAACACTGTTACTTATGGACGATTTAAGATCACCACGCGCTTCCGTACGGACTCTGGGTGCTACGCCACAACCGGCCTGAAGATCAAACATCTCCTCACAGGACAGGAGCGAACCGTCTGGCACCTGCAGTACACGGACTGGCCCGATCATGGCTGCCCGGAGGACTTTAAAGGCTTTCTTTGTAAGTACAACACAGATGAGATAAAATCTTTAGATCAAACGCTACTGATATTGGCACTCAAGACATCACAGGTGGTGCAAATGAAAAAAAAAGTTTGTTTGTAGTTTCCTGTCAAATTGTTTGTTACTCTGTTAGTAAGCCAGAAAGAAAAGTGAAAGTATTCTCTTAATATTTTTAACATGTTCCTGTAAGGAAAGCTGTAATGGGTGAATGTCTCAAAAATATCTCCAGGTCATATTTCAGAGTCATTTATACCTGAAAAACTTTTTCTTTCTTTCTTTTTTTTTTTTTTTTTTTAAGAAAAATGTGCAAAATGTAATAATATATATTAAAATCATGTAAAAACAATTAAAACAAATTACAGTTATTAAAAAATATATAAAAATCAAAGTATATATTATAAACTAAGGGAATACATATCATATTAATTACATTTTCTATATAATCCTCCCTCCCTTTTAATTTTTTTCATTTATTATTTTATTTACTTAATTAATAATAATATTATTATTATTATTATTATTATTACTTAGGAATTAGGTGTCATTATAAGAGTTTGATGTTTTTACTTTTCTCTTTTTTATAAATTTTTTTCTCCTATTTTTCAATATGTAAAAGTGTGTATGTATTTTATGCATGGTTGTTTATATTATTGCTCTAATTTATTAATAATATTATTATTATTATTATTATTATTATTATTATTTTTTTTTTTTTTTTTTTTTTACTTAATGTGTTGGTGGTGGTTATTACCACAAAAGGAAAAAAGAGTAGATGGAACAATAAAGAATAATTATTGGTTAAAAAAAAAAAAAATGTTGTCTTTAAAGGAAATGTCCATTTGTGTTTGAATTGAAAGATATATAAAGTTATAAATACATAGATGTAAATATAATTATATAAATATATAGATATATATATATATATATATATATATATATATATATATATATATATATATATATATATAATTATGTGTATAATTATTATATTTAAGCACAATCTATATATAGCATCTAGCGCATATATATATATATATATATATATATATATATATATATATATATATATATATCTCAGTATTTTGATGTGTATCATGCATGACTTAAAGCTGCACAACTGTTTTTGCGGTGTGCCTCGAGTGTTTTATCCTGGTGTGGCTCTTTCAACCGCTCTATTTCTGTGTCTTAGCGTACTTGGAGGAGATCCAGTCCGTGAGGCGACACACAAACAGCTCCAGCGATCCAAAGAACACAAACCTGCCGGTTCTGGTGCACTGCAGTGCAGGGGTGGGACGCACTGGTGTGGTCATTCTGTCTGAGATCATGATAGCTTGTCTGGAACATAATGAGGTACATATGTCCTGTGCTTGCAGTGGCATGAGTGCATTTCACCAAATTTTCAGGGCAAAATGCTCACTTACCAGGGTAAACTACGTGCACTGCTTACCGTTGGCATGAGGGCAGACAGAAATGTTACTCTTCTGCTTCAACTTACAAACACGTGGTTGCTAGGAACAGAGATGACGACATTTCTCTGCAGATGTCAGCATGTGGCTGGACAGGTTTGTACTGTATTTAGATCTTAGTCGCAGTATACGCCACATTTAATATGACGAAACAAAGTGTGGCTGTGAGGAACAGAAGTACAGACTGTGGTACTGTTATGTAACTTGGGAACAGCCATTCAAAATGCTTTTCGCAATCTTCGGTTAATGTTGTAAAACATTGTGAAAATTTGACCATAAGACAGTTTTAAATATAGGATTGTGCTGTTATCCTGTCACAGTATGAGAAATTTAATATAATATTAATAGTATAAATCAGAAATTGAATTCTTTTGCTGGAAATTCAACAGAAAAAAAATCTTTATTAAAAAATAACAGTTTATTAATGTCTATTTTTGATTAATTCCAATGAAATTAGATTTACAAATCAAATAAAATGTATGAATTTAAATTAATCATTATTTATCATTAAGTTATTGAAATTAAGAATTTATTAAAGTGTGTGTGTGTGTGTGTGTATGTATGTGTGTGTGTATATATATGTATATATATATATATATATATATATATATATATATATACAGTACAGTCCAAAAGTTTGGAACCACTAAGATTTTTAATATTTTTAAAGAAGTTTCGTCTGCTCACCAAGGCTACATTTATTTAATTAAAAATACAGTAAAAAAACAGTAATATTGTGAAATATTATTACAATTTAAAATAACTGTTTTCTATTTGAATATATTTCACAAAGTAATTTATTCCTGTGATGGCAAAGCCGAATTTTCAGCATCATTACTCCAGTCTTCAGTGTCACATGATCCTTCAGAAATCATTCTAATATGCTGATCTGCTGCTCAAGAAATATTTAATGTGTACAATTGTACAAAATATTTGTGTACAATATTTTTTTTCATGATTATTTGATGAATAGAAAGTTCATGAATAGGATCATGTGACACTGAAGACTGGAGTAACGATGCTGAAAATTCAGCTTTGCATCACAGGAATAAATTACTTTGTCAAATATATTTAAATAGTACACAGTTATTTTAAATTGTAATAATATTTCACAATATTACTGTTTTTTACTGTATTTTTAATTAAATGTGTATATATATATATATATGTATATAATCTCAGTGCAAAAAATGGTTTCTAAATATGAAACACTTGACTTTACGTCTTTTAAAATATTTTATGTTGTAATTATACTTAAATATGAAATGTTAAAGTAATTATTTAATTACTAAAATAATCTATCATTTATTTTTTAGTTCTGTACCTTTTTATATGCACTATTTTAATAATTTTTATGTTAATTATTTGTAGCAAATTAATGAATCAGTCTGATGGTGCATGAAACACTTGAGTCATACCTAAAGACAAAATTATTTAATTATATTCAAATTATTTTACTTTAATATTAAATGTTATTTATATTTTTATTTATATTTGTTTTTATTTTTTTATTTATGTACTTTTTATGTACAATATTTTAATTGTTTTGACGTAAATGATTGGTAGTAAATTAATAAATCAGTCTGATATCAGTTCATAAATGGCTTCATGTTATAAAGCACTTGAGTTCAAATCTAAAGACTCAAAATTATTAATATTTAATTATATTTTCATAATTCTACTTGTCACGGCCGGCTCGCAAGCCGTGACAAATGGGGGCTCGTCCGGGAACCTCGGTCCCGGGTTCAGATCCCGGACGAGCCCCCATTTGTCGTGGCTTGTGAGCCGGACGTGACATACTTTAATATTAAATGTTATTTAATTAAATGTAATTAATATAGTTTATTTTATTTTTTATTCATGTACTTTTTATATACAATATTTTAATCATTTTTATGAAAATGATTTGTAGCAAATGAACAAATCAGTCTGATATCAGTGAGTTATTTAATTAAATTTAATTATTAAATAATGATTATTTATATATCTTTATTACTATTTATTTTCGTTTTGTATATATATATATATATATATATATATATATATATATATATATATATATATATATATATATATATATATATACACATACATACATACATACATACATACAATACCGTTCAAAAGTCAATAAGATTTTTAATGTTTTTAAAATAAGTCTCGTCTGCTCACCAAGGCTGCATTCATTTAATTAAAAATACAGTAAAAACAGTAATATTGCGAAAAATTATTACAATTTAAAATATCTGTTTTCTATTTAAATATATTTTAAAAAAGTAATTTATTCCTATGATCAAAGCTGAATTTTCAACATCATTACTCCAGTCTTCAGTGTCACATGATCCTTCAGAAATCTATATTTTATAAATAATCATATTTTAAAATGCATGCTTCAGAATTCAGATTGGTCTGATGGTCACTGATGTGTCTCTGTTTCCTGACAGATGCTGGACGTCCCGACTGTTCTGAACTTGCTGCGGCAGCAACGCATGATGATGGTGCAGACGCTTTCACAGTACACCTTCATTTACAAGGTCCTCATTCAGTTCCTGAGAAACTCCAGACTGATCTGAGACCAGCGCTGGCACGGAGGAGACGTCCTCCGTCTCCCATGAGCCCCCTCACAACCTCTCAGTCCGCCGGAACCGCGAACGCATCGCACCGGCGGCGGCGCGGCTTCGCTTCCTGAGCGCTTCCTCACAGTATTAGTGACGGGGCGAGACACGAGCCGGGGCAAGTATGAAGGACGCTGCGCCGCGCTCTCTTTAACCAGTATTATTCACAGATTTCACTGTGGGCTTTTACACGTGATCACGGATGGCAGTCCCAGCACTTTTATTTTGCTGTACATAGACGCGAATGACGCAGCTCTGTTATTTAATACGATACGCTGAACTGCAGTGGTTCTTTTATACCGGGTTCCTCGTGGATTTTATTAGTTTACGTATGAAGGTTTAGCGCGCCAAAAAGGAAAACAGCGGTGTTTAAAGACGTGTGTGGATTTGAAATGGTGAACTTCAGTAGAAATGATCTGGTGAATCTCATGAAAAGACACATTTGATGGAAAATGTTCAGTTTTTTTGATAGCAATGCCAAAAAAGCCTTGTTTCTTTTCATGAGATTCACCTTTTTGCATCATGGGATGGATGTCACAGGACTCTGGGAGTTTGAAGTTTCACGTCCAGTGTTACATGGCATGTTAAAGCCAAGCTGTTTCTTGAGGTTTTGATAACTCTACGAATGGGTTTCGCTGTTCAAACGCGTCTCAAGTTTGAATGCGACCAAAGGTTTATTTTCTGATCACAGACGCAACCTTTAAATAATTTACAATATGTATTAAGATTGTATATGAAAACCCTCAAATGTATTCTACGTATCATAATCAGAAAGGCTTTCTTGTTGCGTTAGGGATATTTTTGTATTTTTTCAGCTCTTTCAGCCACCAGCATTCAATAACCCGACGCACCAAAGAGCGTCACAGATTTGATTTGTGGATTGGAGTGAGCAGTAATTGTGGGTATATTGTTAACGGTTTGTGACCTCACTAACTTACACACACCAGCTATGATGGTTTACCAAAGAATTTTCAGCATATATCGAGTTCATTTACTTCTTAAAGTCTTAAAACACTGTGAAACTGTGTTAACCAAGCAGAAAGTGCCATATCAAATCATTTAGGTCCTTGGCGTTTTAATTCACACAATGTTTGAATGGCAATCAGGTGTTATAATCTTTAATTATGATCAATTTAGTGATGATTGATGTTACATTCCACCATAATGGTGCTGTTCTTAAACCCAAACATACCTGCAGTGTCCCATTCAAACATTCTCTATGAAAGTGAATCCGGTATCCAGTTTTTCTGTGTAGAAATTTGCCATGGGTGAATTTCACAAAATAAAAAAGTTATCCAGGTCATATTTCGCTTAAAAACACAATGCGAAAAAATGTAACCCTTGTGCATCAATTAAAAAAGGTCCATAGTGGACAAAAATGTCTGTGTCAAAAAACTGTCATAAAAATGTAAGCTTGGTCTCATTTTAAAGAAGCAGATTATTGATGTAAAAAAAAAAAAAAATTAAGTTTCTGAAAATGATTTATGAACATTATTTTATATAAAATTCTTATTTTATATAAAATATGTATACTGCTAGAAAATCCACATTTTCCCCATTAGATACCAGCAAAACTCCACTGTGTTTTTCTCTCTCAAATATTACACACAGTTTTTTTTATTACACACATTTAAATATTGCATAATTTAAAACTGCATAATTTATCCAATTGGCTCTGTGATATGCAGAAGCAGAAAACAGGAATAAGGTGAGAAACCTGAGAAAATCTGGTAATAAAAAAAAAATAAAAAAAAGTAAAAATGTAAATTTTGAAGCCTTGCCAACAGAATGAAAGCCTATTAACAAAGACTGCTTCATTTTATAGTTAAATAACCCTGGGATTAAAAATTGCAGTTTCAATGGAGACATTTTTGTCCTTAAGGTCCTGAGAGGAATTATTTTGTGTTACTAGTGTAAAATAGATTTATTACAGGAAATGAGGGTGAAATAGTAAAATTCCAATAAAAATACACACCTGTGCCAAATTTTATGCCGCTGGCATTAACACAGGCAAAATGATCAAAAAAAAACTGAAAAAAACAAGGGTTGCACAAGGATGTTTTACAGGATAAGATTTTTTCACATGAATATGCGTAATTATAAAAATGTTGCAGAAACGTTTAATTGTCCCAAAATATACTATATTTTTCATGCAAAATATTAAATAATTATAATATTATATTTTTCCTTTTGATGTTGGGCTGAAATATGACCGGAAATTCACTCTAAAGCTCTGAATGGTGCGTAAAACAATAGCAATTTGGTTGTTTTTGCTGTTTTTTGTTTGTTTGTTTGTTTTTTTTGTGAAGGACAATCACTTTGTTTCACCAATTATATTGTGCATCTGAATTCTGAATATCACTTCATAAATGAACTAAAACCTCTAAAGCTTAAATTGATCTGAACATATCTATAGGTCGAGTTCCTCCATCAACACGATGGCTTGAAATCGGCATTTATCCGTCAGTACTCTATGAGGTAAAAGTCATTTAAGTGTTTTGGAGTAAATGGTTGTAAAAGCACAATGTCCTTTTCATAATTCATGTTGAGTTTTATTGCTCTAGATTTAGGCAAACTGCTGCGAGGTTTGCTCATGTTACTATGCGAGCGGACCGTGATCAGTGTTCATCTGAACTGGAAAACGGAAATTCAAGACAATTTATGAACAAAGCTGAAAACTGGACTGTTAAAGCCCTTCCCAGAGCTGCTTTTTTTTTGGAATACATGTATATTAATAGCAGATACTGTTTATATTGCTGATTTTAAGTGTTATTAACTTTTAACCACATTAAGTTTGCCGCCGTCGTCATGAGTGCGTGTTCTGATGATGTACAGCTGTCAGAAGAGCTAAATTATATCCCATTGTAAACAACTATATTTTTCATTCAGAAAATAAATATTTGAAGTTGTTAAAGTAATGCTTTGTCTCTCTATCTCATTTTACATGGGTGTAAGGAGTTGTTGATATGCATAAATTGTTTTTCTCTAAGGAACACAGAACAATTCATGAGATATGAAGGCATTGATGAACTTCCCATATAGTAACATAATGTTATTTATTTTCATATTATTTATATGCATTATAGTTTATAATAGTTTTATGTTTTTATATATTCAGTTTTCACTTTAATTGGTTATGTTTTAGTAATTTTATTAGGTCATTTTAACATTTATTTTGTTGTTGTTTTTGTTTGAATTTTTTTATATTGCTTTATTTTTATTCAAGTTTTTGTAATTTTAGTACTTAAATGGAAAATTAGAAATGTTGCCTTATTATTATTATTATTATTAATAATTAATTAATGAATAACACTGCAGTAAAATACTGTGGTATTACCATCTATTTCCATCACTTTACTACAGAAATTTATATTTTATAAGGGAAGTTTGTCAATGCATTAACGTCAAGTTAAGTTGATGTTTGTTGTTGTCAATTCTTGTATTATTAAAATGTGACTACATATGCAGGTAAAAGTTTCTATAAAGTCCTGGGGGTTAAAACTGGCTGATTCTGGCAATTATCACATTTTACTGTGTGAATGTGAAACAGTAAATTATACATGTATGTACAATGTATCCCAACAGCCACAAGATGGCTCCATGTTACATGTGATGGTTTTGTGGATGCATTAAAATAACCTTGTTGGAAAAAAAAAACATGGAAAGATATTAAGTGAATTGCAATGTTGTCTCAGTATTTCTAAAATGGTTTCGGTCGTAAAATGTTTAGACTTCAGCTGTGATCAATGCAAAAAACTTGATCCTTTCCACCTCTTAATACTAATAAAATGTTTTATCAATATGTTGATTAATCTCTCTCACTGTGGAATTATATTAGAAGTCAAGTAATGAAGTGTTTTTAAGCATCCAAAGAATTAAAAAATACACAGTGAAGAGTAAAAACAGGACAATTATTGTTTAGGGCCACTTATTGTACCTGACCAATTATTTTGCTTCATGTCTGGTTTAACTGCTTTTGACTTAACCGTTGCCTCATTCTGCCAATGTGGTGAAATTGTCCTACTGAACCTTTGCAAGTCCCATATAGGATGCTGTTGCATTACAGGAGTTTAAACCACTTTCTCTATAGGCAACTTTTATTGTTTAAACAACTTCCACTGAAGCTTGATCACATTGAGCCCTAGTGGCTGTACAAAACCAACTTGTTTCTGATCTGTAGTCATAAATATTTATGACTGGACTATCATTTGTTTGAGCTCAGGGGCTTTGTAGATGACAGCTTGTCCATGATAGAAACTGTCAGTTTCTTGATGGGGAAAATTGGGAAAGAACATGGATTAAAGCGTTCTAGTAAGTTCTCACCTGCTAATGCAGAGATTTTCAGTCCTGGTATCTCACTTAACACTGGATTCAAATCATTAGGTGAGTGCTCAATTAACTGAACTAAGCATGGGTCTCATTCAGCTCCCTAGTTTAGTAGTTGGGGCACTGATAAGGGGGCTAGCCACATTAATTTACAATATAATGATTTGCATCCTGGGGGCTTGAGACACAGGGCAAGTATGTTTGCACGACAAATGTACTACAGAAGTTTTTCCTTTTGCCTTTTTGAAAAGTGTCTGGATGTGAGAATGTTGTCAAACAATCACTGTTCAATCAATGACTAAACACTGTATTCTGCTGGCTTGGCAGCAGTTGGTGGCAACACGTAAAGAAACACTGTGCCTATAGAGTGGTGCAGGTATGATGTCAGAACCCGGAAGACTAATTTGCTGTTTGAGACTTTTCCTGTGGGTTTTTATTTGTGTAAAATAAAGCCTGTGGTAAACAACTTGACGATACTTTGACAATTTGTCCTACAACGTAATTATGCGCACCCCTAGTGGAAAGTGAATTTTGAAGCAGTTCATTTAAATTTTTTTTTTTTTTTTTTTTTTTTTTTAACTAGATAAGGCAGTTTGGCACGAGTGTGTACATTGTAAAACAAAACGTTTTGTCAAGTTATGTTTAGCACAGGCTTTTTTACTCATTGGATAAACCATAATTATAAAACTCTATAGGAAAACAAGCAGCGAATTAGTCTTACAGGTTCTGATGTAATGCACGTCACCACTTTCACTAATTCATGTTTTTATAGTTTGCATGGAGACAATAATTATATTTTCAAAAAAGTGCACTTTGAAACCCATTTTCAAAAGTTTGCGTTATTAGATCCCCAAAACACTGCTGTTCTGTAAATGAATGACCAGAATGCATAAAGAGTGTTCAGTTTAGTCATGTAAATGCCCTCTCAATGTATCAGATAATGCTGGGTACACTAAAAGATTTTTTAAAATGTATAAGATTTTCAAAATGTGAGACCACAAATAGGACAAAAAAAAATCCTAGATTTAACAGTTTTGCTCCTACAGTGTGTGGTGTGACAAGACGGCACACCACATGAACAGATTTTCAACCAGAGTCCCGACTGTGGACAAGGGAAGTCTTGCAAAATCTCTCAAGACTTCAGAGTAAACATGACGGATGATAGGCAGGAATAAATTGCATTGATAGTGTTTAGAATGATTTTGGTATGGTTTATGGGACACATTGTATAAACATACATGCTGTTGCCACAAATCAAAAAGCTGATCCTCCATCTTTGCTGTCCAAATCCATTTAACTTTGTGCTGCGCCATGACTGTGTTTGTTATGCTTCTGTCAGCTCGCTTTCTGATTGGATATCGTTTCATTTCATGTGATAATCCCCAGAGCGTGCATGCATTTGTCCTCGGGATTTTCCCCAACGCATCAGGATTTCTGACGAATATTTACGATTTGTGATCAGGGCCCCTCTGAGTAAATTCAGTCACTTAACACACCTCACACCACAGGAAAATGTGATAATATAATCTATAGAACCATCCTGATGGACATTACCTAAGGCCCCATCTCGTCCACATGGATCCAGCGTTTTCGAGAGGTGAAACCGCTATTTTTTTGAAACCGGGTCCCAGAGTGGATAAATTTGAAAACGCCGTCTTTGCGTTATCGTGTGGACGGGGCAATCCGTATATTTTCTGAAACGATGATGTCATCACCCACGTGTCGACCCTAGTCAGACGCGCTAACACCACAAAACAGCAACAACCGTAATAGCAGACTCTACATGTTTGCGTTCGTGCTGCAGAAGCTACTGAGCCAAAATAAAGTGTTATATCTAAGCTTTGCTATAGATTGTATTCAGCGCGCAAGGTTTATGCACATGCTCCAAGTCTTCTTCACTGCTTTAAGTGCATTTCTGTGACAGAATTACAGTGCCACATAATGGTCTGGCATGTATACTACATCATTTTGAGTCATTTCAGTAGTTTCGTGTGGACGCAGATATTTTTTGAGACGAGGAAAAAAAAAATCGGTTTAGGGTAAGCTCCGGCTTCGTGTGGACGTAGCCTAAGATTGTCGGAAGGGGAGAAATCATCCCAAAATCAGCCCGATTGTCTTGTGGTGTGTATCTAGCATAAAATAACAACTTTTGTCTATGTGATCTGTTTTTTAAAGATATTTATGAATAATCTCTATTTGTGTGAGTTCAGGTGCTTTTTACATTATATGAAGTTTCTATAATGGTCAAACTCAGTTTCTTAATTGTCAAATTACTTTAGATTAAAACTTCAAGTGTTCTATTGGCTAGTGACATTATAGAACATTCTCATTTGCTAATGCATAAACTCTACAAGTCCAGAGGACAATCAAAGGTAATCAATTAAGCTAAAAGGGGAGGAGTCACCTTAATTCAAAGCTGTACAAAATCAACAAGCCAAGCACTGGTGTGTGTTGTGGCATTTGTGTTAATGTTTGTTAGCATGGAGCTTCTGCAAGGTGTGTTAGTGGTGGTTGTGCTTGTTGCATTTGATCTGCCTGATGCATGGGGAAGTTTGAGGTACAGTCAAAGTCCAAGAAGCATGAGGCCAAAATCAGATCCAGCTTCCAGAAGTCCTGGCCTTTCTCCTCTAGGGCTCTGGAACCCTTTGCAAGTGGTTTCTCAGTTTCAGAGTCCTCTGAGTCCTGTCTCCAGAAACCTTGCACAGGATCCTTTTGGCATTCAGGAGAAGCAGCTGTTGCAGGGTCCAGTGAAGCCTTTGGATTGGAGGTATCCCATTGTTCCTGAAGTGCAGAGAGAGTTGGCGGTGGACTTCCAGTTGAGGCAACCTGTGACTCCCAGCAGTGTAGCTGTTCAATGCAGTGAGAACCGGGTTCTTGTAGAGGTCCAGCAGGACTTGTTCAGCAATGGTCAGTTGATCCAGCCAACTGGTCTGTCTCTAGGTGGATGTCCTGTTGTTGGTCAGGATACTGAGTCTAGGGTGCTCGTCTTTGAGTATGAACTACAGGACTGCAACAGTGTGCTGATAGTAAGAACTCTAATCTTATTGGGTTGTTTGTGGCAGAAGATAGCAAAAAAAAATTTTTTTTTTTTTTTTTTTTTTTTTTTTTTTTTTTTTAAATGACCAATTGGCTCTTGAGTTATTCCAACATGTTGCACAATGCACTTTCTCCCAAAGTAAGATTAGTGCACTGTCTTTGGGATGACCTTCATGGTAACCACAATCTCTTCCAGATGAATGAGGATGAGCTTGTCTACACCTTCTCTCTTACCTACACCCCTGAGGCACTTGCTGGAACTCCAATTACCCGGGCTGATGGTGCAGTTGTTGGCATTCAATGCCACTATCAAAGGTAAGTGGACTCTGACTTTCTGCATGCTGCTTGTGCGGCTTTGAGACCACTTAATGGGTACCTTCATGAACCACAGACTTCACAATGTAAGCAGTAATGCCTTGAGGCCAACATGGATCCCTTATGCCTCAACGGAGGCTGGTGAAGAAGTCTTGCAGTTTTCCCTTAAGCTCATGATGGGTTAGTACAGGTTTATATCTTTAACCTTATAATTGTGGCTGTGCCTAAAATATAATTTTTTTTTTTTTTTTTTTTAGATGATTGGTCCTATCAGAGGCCTTCAAATTCTTACTTTCTGGGTGCCGTTATTAACGTTGAGGCATCTGTGAAGGTGTTCAATCATGTGCCTCTGCGTGTGTTTGTGGACAGCTGTGTGGCCACTCAAGGACCAGATGTGAACTCTCTTCCGAGATATTCCTTCATTGAGAATCATGGGTAAGGTCATGGCACTTGATTTTTATAGGACTCTTTTGTAACAGAGTCATGGGTTAGGTCAAGTTGCTTGATTGTACAGTTGACATGAGTTCTCTGTAACCACTTCTCAGGTGTTTTGTGGATGCCAAGGCTACAGCTTCCAGCTCCCGCTTCATGCCTCGGTCCCAGGAGGACAAGATCCAGTTCCAGCTGGAGGCATTTATGTTCCAGGAGAGCTCCAATCCTTATGTATGTAGTAAGAATATGAGTGAGATCAACTTCTCTTCCAAGCTTTTTTTGTGACTTCTGCCATCTCTTGCAGATCTACATAACATGTATTCTGAAGGCAACTATTGCTTCTGTACCAAGTGATGCTCAGCGCAAATCCTGTTCCTTCGCCAATGGGTATGCTTTTTTTTTTTTTTTTTTTTTTTTTTTTTTTTTTTTAAATTGACTTGAGTCTGCTCGTTAAGGGTTTTTTTTTTTTTTTTTTTTTTTTTTTTTGTTTTTTTTCCTCTACAGGTGGTTTGCTGCTGACGGAAACAACCAAGTTTGTGGTTGCTGTGACTCAACATGCGGTCCTGATGGTGGATTTGCTGCTGCTCCCTATGGAGGTTGGTAGCTTTTGCACTTCCTAAGGTTGCTCTTGACTTTCAAGTGCTTGAATTTGTTTTGCTTTTCTTCTAGGTGTTCAGTGGGAAGGCAAGGCATCACTTGGTCCTGTAATGGTTCAAGAGCGAAAGGCTGTTTCTCAATAAATTTAACATTGATCCTTGCATGTATCTGACTAGTCATTTTGCTTCATGTCTGGTTTAACTGCTTTTGACTCTGAAACAGTGACTCATTCTACCAATGTGGTGAAATTGTCCTACTGAACCTCTGCAAGTCCCATATAGCATGCAACTATAGCATTACTGAATTTTAAACGCTACTTTATAGGCTTTTTTTTTTTGTCTCAATTGGTATACTCTGGAAGCTGTTTGTTTGGAAGCTGTCAGTTTGTTTACAACTTCAGTTTAACAGTAGGATTTCTAGAGAAATTGGCCATATGCTCTTAAGAATTTGGCAAGCAAATAATCAAAGATCTCTGCAGGAATGCCTTGTCCCATGAAGCACTGTGGGTGATTGTGCTGGTCCCTCCTTTCATATTCCTGTTCTCAAAGAGTTTTTTTTTTTTTTTTTTTTTTTCTTCACTGAAGCTCACATTGAGCCCTAGTGGCTGTATAAAACTAGTTTCTTTCTGATCTGTACTTATGAATCTCTAGACTAGTGGTTTCAAACTCTATTCCTGGAGGGCCACAGCTCTGCACCGTTTAGCTCCAGCTCACAACTGCTTGGAAGTTTCTAGTAATCTTGAAGACCTTGATTAGCTGGCTCTAGGTTTGATTTAGGGTTTGAGCAAAACTGCAGAGCTGTGGCATTCCAGAGTTTGAGACCACTGCTCTAGACGATCATATTTGAGCTTGGGTGCTTTAGATGAGTTTCTATCATGGACAAGCTGTCAGTTTCTAGATTGGGGAAAGAACCTAGATTAAAGCATTTCTAGTGAGTTCTCATTTGCTAATGTAGTGGTTTTTAGTCCTGGCATGTCCCTTGTGTTTCTCACTTAACTCCTTTATTCAGATCATCAGCTCATTAGGTGAGTGTGGGTCTCAGCTCCCTGGTTCAGTAGTCAGGGCACTAATAAGGGAGCCAGCCACATTAATTTACACTATACTGATTCATGACCTAGGGTGCAGATTGAGACGCAGGCAAGTGCTTACACAAATGTACTATAATGGAAGTGGGGTTTTTTTTTTTTTTTTTTTTTTTTTTTACCTCTTTGAAATGTTTCACGTCCAGACAACGTTGTCAAACAATCACTGTTCACGTGAATCTGTGAAAATGACTAAACTGTTTTCTGCTACCAAGCCAGTAGTTGGCGATGACATGTAAAACACTGTGTGCCTATAGAGTGGTGCAGGTATGACGTCAGAACCCAGGAGACTAATTCCCTGCTGTTTCCTTTGAGATTTTCCTGTGGGGTTTATTTGTGTAAAATAAAGCTTGTGGTAAACAACTTGATACTTTGACAATTTGTTCTACAATGTAGATTACACACCCATAGTGAAAAAAGTGAATTTTGAAGCAGTTCATTTTTGAAAACATTTTTAGTAAGTAATTAGGCAGTTTGGCACATAAGTCTGTACATTGTAAAACAAAGTTTTGTCAAGTTATGTTTAGCACAGGCTTTATTTTTACTAAAATTGAAAAACCCCATTATAAAACCCTACAGGAAAACAAGGAGCGAATGAGTCTTACAGGTTCTGACGTAATGTGCATGATGTTACCATTTTCACTAATTCATGTTTTTATAAGTTACATAGAGACAATAATTGTACTGTTTTCAAAAACTTGCACTTTTAAACCCATTTTGAAAAGTTTGCATTATTAGGCCCCCAAAACGCTGCTGTTCTGTAAATGAATGACCAGAATGCATAAAGAGCGTTAATTTTTCAATTGTGTAAATGCCCTCTCAGTGTCTCAGCAGAGGTGTCAAGTGACAAAGTACAAATACTTTATTACCTCAAGTAGAAATTTTGGGTATCTATACTTTACTGGAGTAATTATTTTTCAGCCGACTTTTTACTTCTACTCCTTACATTTTCATGCAATTATGTGTACTTTCTAATCCTTACATTTTAAAAATAGCCTTGTTACCCCTATTTCATTTTGGCTTGTTTTCATTCTGGCTTGTCATTGTTTAAATTTTTTTTTAAAAAACCTATCCAGATAAATCGCCCCATCCGGATAGAATGAATTTTATTGTGGTTGGATGAGAAGTAAAAACGTATACCATTCCGACACCCTATTGGTTTGTACACTATCCATCACACCTGCACATGACACAAATCACATCACACTCCATCCAGCAAGGAGGACATAGCCAGTGTTGGGGTCGTTACTCAAAAAGATTATTTCTTTAAAAGTTATTTCTCCACTACTGGCTCATATATCAAATGGGTGCTTTCTCTTCATCCTCCGCAAATTAAGCTACAGTAGGTAGTTCAGTAGAGAGACCTTTGAATAAATTAGTGTTTGCGATTGACAACGTTGTGATAAGTAGGCTATACTAACTTTGTAACTCGTTACCCCCAACACTGGACATAGCAGATGTATGTACATTTTGATATCTGTGTTTGCGTGTATTTGACTATTCAGGCGCAAGGAGAACTGATCACGCGAGAGGGCGCTTCTGTTGTGTGCCATTCAGCACAATTCCGGCTATCCCGCCTTTAATCGATAAAGAATTGTAATTGAATTGTAATTTTGTGATACAACGATCTTCAAAGATCATTTGGCTGTAAGCTGAAATTAAATTCCTCACAGAATTCCTGCAGCTAAGTTTGACTTTTTGCACTATTACAATACTTACAGGCATGTAGACGTCATATCTTCTGCTCCATGAAACACAGGTTAATGCTTAGTAGTACACATATATTGTTCTTTAATGTATTTACATTGTAATAAAATGCATTTATTTTTAATGGGCATATATGCGGCTGAAACAGGTAGCCTAGTGCTTCCCAAATTTTTCAACATTAACATTTTAATAACATTATAGTCATTAGGGCCTTTAGAATTTTTTTTTTTTTTTTTTTTTTTTTTTTTTTTTTTTTTGAGGAGGTGGGATTGTTCTCAGATTATGCTGGGTACACACTAAAAGATTTTTGAAAACTTATACGATTTTCAAAATGTGCGAGACCACAAATATGAGGACAATGCCAAAAAAAAAAAAAAAATCCTAGATTTAACAGTTTTGATCCTACAGTGTGTGGTGTGACAAAGACAACACACCACATGAACAGATTTTCAACCAGAGTCCTGACTGTGAACAAAGGAAGTCTTGCAAAATCTCTCGAGACTTCAGAGTAAACATGACGGACGATAGGCAGGAAGAAATTGCATTAGTAATAGATAGTGTTTGGAATGATTTTGGTATGTTTTGTCAAATTACTTTAGATTAAAACCTCAAGCCTTCTATTGTTCTTTTTGTTTTTAATAATACTTGTATAGTTATTTCATGTGCTATGCTAATGCATAGACTCTACAGGTCCAGAGGAGAATCAAAGATAATCAATTAAGCTAAAAGGGGAGGAGTCACCTTAATTCAAAGCTGTACAAAATGGCCAAGCCAAGCACTGGTGTGTGTTGTGGCATTTGTGTTAATGTTTGTTAGAATGGAGTTTCTGCAAGGTGTGTTAATGGTGGTTGTGCTTGTTGCATTTGATCTGCCTGATGCATGGGGAAGTTTGAGGTACAGTCAAAGTCCAAGAAGCATGAGGCCAAAATCAGATCCAGCTTCCAGAAGTCCTGGCCTTTCTCCTCTAGGGCTCTGGAACCCTTTGCAAGTGGCTTCTCAGTTTCAGAGTCCTCTGAGTCCTGTCTCAAGAAACCTTGCACAGGATCCTTTTGGCCTTCAAGAGAAGCAGCTGTTGGAGGGTCCAGTGAAGCCTTTGGATTGGAGGTATCCCGTTGTTCCTGAGGTGCAGAGAGAGTTGGCAGTGGACTTCCAGTTGAGGCAACCTGTGACTCCCAGCAGTGTAGCTGTTCAATGCAGTGAGAACCGGGTTCTTGTAGAGGTCCAGCAGGACTTGTTCAGCAATGGTCAGTTGATCCAGCCAACTGGTCTGTCTCTAGGTGGATGTCCTGTTGTTGGTCAGGACACTGAGTCTAGGGTGCTCATCTTTGAGTATGAACTACAGGACTGCAACAGCGTGCAGATGGTAAGAACTCTTTAATCTTGATGGGTTGTTTGTGGCAGAGGATAGCCAAAGTCTTTCAAGGAAAGTCAGTTCACTTGTTGCAGCATTTGCAAAGCCAGGGCAGCTGAGAGTCCTATCTGTTTGAATGTGTAAACCCTGGTTTCTCAGACTGCATGCCTCTTTAAAACCCCTCAAAAGACAATGACATGAACTATCCCATAAATAGGGTGACTGCTGCTTAAACAAGAATAACCTGTGCTCTAGTGTTAAAGCTAGTTTTTAACCTGGAACAGCACATGTTTAATCCTAAGTTTGAGACCTGCACTTTTCTATGGCAACACCGTTGTCTTAATTTTTTTATTTTTTTTTAAACCAATTGGCTCGTTTAGGAGTTATTGCACAATGCACTTTCTCCCAAAGATTAGTGCACCGTCTTTGCGATGACCTTCACAGATAACCACAATCTCTTACAGATGAATGAGGATGAGCTTGTCTACACCTTCTCGCTTACCTACACCCCTGAGGCACTTGCTGGTACTCCAATTACCCGGGCAGATGGTGCAGTTGTTGGCATTCAATGCCATTATCAAAGGTAAGTGGTCTTTGACTTTCTGTATGCTTCTTGTGCAGCTTTGAGACCATCTAATGGGTACTTTCATGAACCGTAGGCTACACAACGTAAGCAGTAATGCCTTGGTGAAGTCTTGCTGTTCTCCCTGAAGCTCATGATGGGTTAGTACAGGTTTATATCTTTAACCTTATGATTGTGGCTGTGCCTTTTTTTTTTTTTTTTTTTTTTTTTTTTTTTTTTTTTGGTAGATGATTGGTCCTATCGGAGGCCTTCAAACTCTTACTTTCTGGGTGGCGTTATTAACGTTGAGGCGTCTGTGAAGGTATACAATCATGTGCCTCTGCGTGTGTTTGTGGACAGCTGTGTGGCCACTCCAGGACCAGATGTGAACTCTCTTCCGAGATATTCCTTCATTGAGAATCATGGGTAAGGTCAAGGGTCTTGGTTTTTATAGGACGCTTTTGTAACACTGTCAGAGTCATGGGTTAGGTCAAGTTGCTTGATACAGTTGATATTCATGAGTTCTTTGTAACTACTTCTCAGGTGTTTTGTGGATGCCAAGGCTACAGCTTCCAGCTCCCGCTTCATGCCTCGGTCCCAGGAGGACACGATCCAGTTCCAGCTGGAGGCGTTCATGTTCCAGGAGAGCTCCAGTCCTTATGTATGTACTAAGAGTATCATGAGTGAGTTTAACTACCAATCTGTGTATGTGACTTGTCATCCCTTGCAGATCTATATAACATGTATTCTGAAGGCAACTATTGCTTCTGTACCAAGTGATGCTCAGCGCAAATCCTGTTCCTTCGCTAATGGGTACATTTCACACTCTTAACTTTTTGACTTTAGGTCTTTGACTTCGAAGTTGACTTTGCTCATGTTGAAGCTGGCATGTCTACTGTTACAGGTGGTTTGCTGCTGATGGAAACCACCAAGTTTGTGGTTGCTGTGACTCAACATGTGGTCCTGATGGTGGATTTGCTGCTTCTCCCTTTGGAGGTTGGTAGATCTCCCTTTCTAAGTTTGCTTTTAGTGTTTTCAAGTGCTCAATCACTTTTTTTTTTTTTTTTTTTTTTTTTTTTTTTCCCTCCCTCTCTAGGCCTTCAGTGGGAAGGCAAGGCTTCATTTGGTCCTGTAATGGTTCAAGAGCGAAAGACTGTTTCTCAATAAAACTCATCAATCCTTGCATTTATCTGACTTGTCATTTTGCTTCATGTCTGGTTGAACTGACTCAAACAGTGCCTCATTCTGCCAGTGTAGTAAAACTAGTCCTACTGTACCTTTTGCCAGTCCCATACTGAAAAGAACCATAACTAATAATCTAGGTAGGTGAATGCTCATCCACTACAGGGCTCCGGTAAGAAGCATGACAGGAGACATGGAACCGTTCAACTCTTTTTATATTTGTTTGCATATTTGGCATCATTCAGTTATGTGCAAGGTATTAAATGTGGTCTTTCTGAAATGAACGAAATAAAAATATACATCAGTGTATGTCCAATAACATTAAGTTACATAAACAGTAACACTACTGACAAGTTATGCATGTACCAATGTCACAGAGGGGATTAACAGCAGTGAACATGCACGTGACTCACTGTGTATATAGCTCTCATATTATAACATAGTGCACCATGTAAAATTCGGTTGCACAAACTGAATATTTAAACACAACATAATAAACATGTATCACTTATTTGTATAATTAAATAATAAACTCATTCAATCACACACCTGAAGAAATGGCAGAGCAAACGGCTGGCAAAAGTGAAAGTAAAAACACAATAGCAGAATAGCGGAAACTAGCACCACCCAGTGGAAATACACTATAAGATGCTTCATGACAAAAGTCCTTCCCGTATACTCTTACAGGTAATTTAGAACAGCCGCCCCCAGATTAGCATAGCTAATATGTGTGAGAAATTCCCTAGTCCTTGGGGTCAGCGTCACCTCCATCCGGAAGTGCTGGAAGTCTGACGAGTTTGGCCACAGGTCGTATGTATAAGCGATCACTGACCTTGATTTGAGCTGACCTAATGTGTCCATCAGCACTGGGTATCAACTTGACTACCTGACCAGTTGGCCAATGGGCTCTGGGAAGCTGCGGATCCATAATCATCACTACCATATTCTCCATTAAATCTTGGGTTTCTCGCTGCCACTTCTGGCGAGTCTGAAGGCTTGGGAGGTAATGCCGGGTGTAGTATGACCAGAAGTGATCCACAATGGTTTGAGAGTGACGCCAGCGACGCTTGGATAGCGGTTCAGGAGTGTAGATTACCTGGGGGAGTGAGGCGTCTCGCCGCCCCATGAGCAGCATGTTAGGGGTAACCGGGTCTATGTCTGCCACATCGGATGAGACATATCCCAATGGCTTGCTGTTAAGGATGCCCTCGACTTCGATCAGTACTGTGCGTAGTACTTCCTCTGGAACCGACTGGCTACCAACAACTACCTGCAGGGCAGACTTTACTGATCTGATCTCCCTTTCCCATGCACCTCCGAAGTGTGGTGCGGCGGGAGGATTCATCCTAAAGTTGATCTGATAGTTAGCCAACAACTCTTGCAGTTTGGGTTCCATTACTTTGAAGGCTTCCCGTAATTCAGTTGCAGCTCCTCGGAAATTGGTCCCCTGATCCGAGAAAATTTCGGATGGGGTTCCTCTGCGAGCTATAAACCGTCTAAGTGCCAACAAAAATGCATCGGTATCAATGCTATTGAGGAGGTCAAGGTGAATGCATCTGGTCGTCAAGCACTTGAAGATGACTCCCCATCGTTTTTCAGTGCGACGGCCAATCTTCACAATGAAGGGCCCAAAGCAGTCAACTCCAGTTGAGAAAAAAGGCGGTTGGTATAGTCGCAGACGAGCTAAAGGTAAGTCAGCCATGATAGGCACAGTCGGCTTGGCTCTCCACTTTTGGCATTCTACACACTCTCTCTGATGTTGCCTTACCGCTTGTCTGCCTCTCAGGATCCAGTAGTGGCGACGGAGTTCGGCGAAAACCCTGTCAGGTCCTGGGTGGAGAAGGCGTTCATCAAAGTGCTTTATAAGAAGTTTAGTTACTTTATGGTGCGGGTCTAAAACCACTGGGTGGATCTCAATTTGACTTAAGTCATCCAGTTTCCGCAGTCTTCCTCCCACACGGATCAATCTCAGTGTGGAATCCAACTCTGGTGCAAGTGTGTTCAGACGACTGGAAACAGGCACAGGTTTCGCTGACTTCAGGGCTCTAAGCTCCTCTGGGAAGGTCTCCTCCTGACATTGACTCAATATGAGTACTTCCGCACTCTGGTAGTCAGGGTGTTGTGTGCTCATGGTTTGGGTAGCCTGCCCCGTGAAGAAACTGGTAAGTAGCATTTACCAAGTCTCTCCAGGAAGTATACTGGGATGCATCAGGAATCCCAGAACTTTGATCCCCATTCCCAACCAGACCACAGAAGACAGCTTTCCTTTTCTCTGATATGTCATCTTGGGCCTCTAACAAGGGCGTGACTGGCCAGTGATCTGGTGGTTCACAAAGGAATTTTGGACCCTGACTCCATCTACCTGGGTTTGCCAGCTCTGTAAGTTTCCTCCCTCTGGTGATATCATCCGCCGGGTTATTGGAGGAATCTACATACCTCCATGAGTGAAGCTCGGTCAACTCTTGGATTTCCGCCACTCTTGTCCCAACAAAAACTTTATATTTACAAGACTCTGACTGTATCCATGTCAGGACAGTAGTAGAGTCAGTCCATAATGTCACCTTCTCTATGGCGATGGTCAGTTCCTGACTGAGGAAATTGGCAAGCTGGGCACTGGTCAGAGCCGCGCAAAGTTCGAGACGTGGCATTGACAGCTGCCGTTTGGGGGCTACCCTAGAGCGGGCCATAACAAAGGAGGTGTGGATCTTCCCATGCTGCTCAATAAGGAGGTAAGCCACCGATCCATAGGCCACTTCCGATGCATCACCGAACACATGCAAATTAAATTTTGATGTCTCCACATCAAAGTTGGAAGGGATGTAGCATCTGGGAAGCTTGATCTTGCTGAGGTCGGGCAACTCCTCCTCCCACCTATTCCATTTCTCTAGCAAGTCTGTGGGAAGGTTTGGATCATCCCAATTCCTTGGTTTGGCCCAGAGCTTCTGGACAAGAATCTTGGCCCGTGTGGTAAAGGGGATGATAAACCCCAGGGGGTCATATTGTGATGCCAAGACCTTATAAATGTGTCTCATTGTTGGGGGGTTATTTATCATTTCACGATTCCGGAAGCCCACATGGTCTTCTAGACAGTGCCACACCAAGCCCAGAGCTGGTTCCAGGGGATCCAAATTATACTGCTGCAACCACAGTTCAATGCTCTCTGAGCGAGCTGTGGAAGGTAAGTGCTGAATGACTGAAGGTACATTAGAAGCCCACTGTCTTATTTCAAAGCCCCCTGAGGCTAGTAGAGGTCTCATCTTGTCGATCAGTTGCTTAGCTTCCATAGCAGTGGCGAAACTCTGCAGACAATTGTCTACATAAAAACTCCGCTCTATGGACTGCAGCACTTCTTCATTTCCGGGCTGTTGGCTGCGCACATGTCTCTGTAGAGCAAAGGTGGCGCAGCAGGGACTGCAGGTCGTCCCAAAGGGCAAGACTTGCCACTCGTAAATGTCAGGTGGATCCTCCCTACGCATGTTCCTCCAAATAAACCTCAACAGGGGTTTGTCTTCGGGTAGGAGTCTCACCTGGTGAAACATACCACGTATGTCACCACTGATGGCAACCGCATACTGCCGAAACCGAAGGAGAACTCCCAACAATGAGGCACTGAGGCTGGGACCAGGAAGCAGCTGCTGATTAAGGGAAACACCTAGATGCACAAAGGAGCAATTAAAAACCAGCCGATCCTTGCCATTGTGGTGTACGAGGTGATGTGGTATGAACCATGACTCCTCAATGGGCTGAAGATTCTCCAGGGGTATCTTGACAACATACCCTGAATCAAGGAGTTTCTGTATCTCAGCTTCATACATCTTTGCCTTTTCTGTGTCTTTGCTGAGACGCCTCTCAGTGTTTCTGAGGCTGGACAAAACTGACTCTTTGATTCCTCTCAAAGGTGGGGCATCCCGTGCACGAAGGAGTGGAGTAGCGTAACGCAAGATGCCATTAACTTCCACACGTCGTGTTCTGGTCTCCAGCATATTCACAGCTGCTTGATCCTGTTTTGATCGTGTTACCAGCTTTTCACTGCGGTATGGGAGGACATCCAGTTGCCACAGTCGCTCAACATGTTGGTAAACAGGATCGCGAATTGGAGTAAGGGAAGTGAATAAGCACTGTGGTGAAGGTACCTGATGTGGCAGAAGTCCATCTGGTCCCTGGAGAACCCAACCGAGCTGCGTACGAACAGCTGCCGGTCCACCAGCTGGCCCTAGTCTGATGGGCTCCTTGGCTGTGATCAGGTTTGGGTAGTCAGACCCAATTAGGAGAAGGGGCTGCACCTTATCAAAGGTTGGAAGAGGAATCCCTCTGAGATGGTAATAGCATCGCTGGAGTCTCTGGATGGGATACGTTTGGTCAGTTAACGTAAGGAGAGGAGCAGTAAATACATTTGTGAGGCTGTACTTCTCCTTTGGACTTGACTGTGTGGAAAGTAGCAGATCGATTGACTGTCCCTTTAACTCAGTGACATCATGTCGGATGGTGCGAAGGGCCATATGCTCTTCCCTACCCACAAGTCCTAGCTGCTGAACTGCTGCTGGAAGAACAATACTCCGCTGGGCCCCGTCATCCAGGATAGCATATGTTGGTACAGATCTTTTGCCTTTCCACAGCAGCACTGGGACGACTTTCAGGTAAACACGTCCTGTTGAGCTAGGGGAAGTCAGATATGCTCGATCTCCAGACGTCGTAAGTAGCACAAGGTTGGGACCATCTTTGGCAATGGAATGCAGCACACTGAGGTGTATATTACCACATTCTCTGCAAGGTTTCTTTAGCGTGCATTCCTCACATTTATGACTTGTACGTCCACATTTCCAACATCTCTTACTGTCCTTTATCCACTTGAAAATCTGTTCCGGTGAGCGCTCAGTGATTTCACTACACTGCGACAAATAGTGCTCTTGACTTTTACAGAACAGACATAGACGTTTCAGCTTCTTAACTGATTGCTGGGCATGAGCAGGCTCTGTATGGGCATAATTTACTGTACTGACCTCTTTGGGTTGGTTGCTGCCATGATACACTGCAGTGAGTCGAGTTTGGGGCTTCGGAATGGGTTGACGTTCTCTACGTGGGACTTGAACTCTCTCAGTCTGGTAGCGCTGTACCATTTTAGATGACAGACGCTGAGCCTCTGCTTTCACTTTCAACCAGTCAGCAAGATCATGAAGGTTATACGGGTTGAGGCTGTCAGTGCTCAGTCTGCCTCGTAACTGGAGGTGCTCAATAAAACTATCTCTGTAATGCTTGGGTAGCTTACTGAGTAGTCTGTCAACATGCCCCGTGCAAGTGAGTTCTCGTCCCTGTGGCCCCTCAAGTGACATCAGCATGCCTACTAACAAGTCAACATTGAGCGCAAAACTCTGGAAAGCCTTTGCATCCCCAGCTCTAATATCAGGCGAATTTAACAAAGATGCAATTTCACTTTGAGCCAGCTGATGAGGTTGGCCATACTGACGTTGTAATGCTGTCATAGCTGCTGCATAGGGTGCAGGATGATGCCGGCATGCTTGGACGATAAGCCTTGCTTCCTCCAGGACTAACTGTTCCATTAACACCCTATATTTATAATGTTCAGTGAGCTCAGTGTGAGGATTGAGGAGATTATCCAAAGCCATCTTCAGATCTGTAAACTCTCTCTCACTATCATTCACAAGTTTAGGTAATGTTGGGATTGGAACTGGCTGGAGTGGAAGCGCTGCAGGTATTGGCTGGTAAACAGGGGTTGGAGGTAGTGGCGGGTACATTGCTGGAGAGCCATACCAGGTCTGTCCTGGAATGTGAATAGACGGCTGAGTGACATAATACCCTGGGACTGATGGTGGAGGTCGATATGGGTCTGGCATGGTGAATGACTGCCATTGTGGTTGGCATGGAACAGTAGTCTGTAACTGATAGACAGGTGGCACACAAGTGGTGTGGGCTGTTGTAACTAAAGGCAGCTTCACTGATGTAACAGTACGTGGCAATGATGAGGTAAGTTGGCATGAAGGACGAAAATCTAGTGTACTGGATGAAGTTTGCTGATGCAGCATTGCATGTGGAGCGGATGAAGGTGAGACACCAAGATATGGCGCAGTCGTACCATATGCGGCATTAGGCATCGTTTGTGTCATATGCCATGGAGCTGACTGTTGAGAAATGTCTCGGGTGACTACAGCAGCATGGAATGGCTGAAGTGGGATAGATGGTGTCGCAGTAGCTTTTGGTCTGACCACAGGTGGTGAGATGGCTCTAGCCTGTTCTTCATCACGGAGTGAAGGTGAAACAGCACCACTGCTAAGAGACTCACGTTCGGATAGACTGTGATATTCTCGCTGAACTACAGGTGATCTAGAATGACTATAGGATCTGTCATCATCTAGCTGTCTTGCAAAAACACCAGATCCATTATCAACGCTGCCCAAATGACCTGTAGCTTGACCTACTCCATACTGCACCAGAGATAACTCACTCATAGGAAGCTGCTCCACAGTCGAGACTGGCTCGGCCTGTCCACTGAGGTTTAGCTGTGATGCTGGGTGATTCATCCTTGGCTGGTGGTATGAACTGTCGTACAGCGCAGGGTCTGGTATGAGAGATTTAGGCAATGTTATGTCATAAGCTTGCAGACGTGTTGAGAGCTGACGTGCTCTGGCCTGTGGTCGAACAGGATGTGTGGTATCAGGAGAGTAATATTGGCTCCATTGCTCCATATCACCGTAATGAGTGTAGCATCCGGCTCGAAGGACCAAATGAAAAGAACTATAACTAATAATATAGGTAGGTGAATGCTCATCCACTACGGGGCTCCGGTAAGAAGCGTGACAGGAGACATGGAACAGTTCAACTCTTTATATTTGTTTGCATATTTGGCATCATTCAGTTATGTGCAAGGTATTAAATGTGGTCTTTCTGAAATGAACAAAATAAAAATATACATCAGTGTATGTCCAATAACATTAAGTTACATAAACAAACAGTAACACACTACTGACAAGTTATGCATGTACCAATGTCACAGAGAGGGGATTAACAGCCGTGAACATATGCACGTGAATCACTGTATATAGCTCTCATATTATAACATAGTGCACAATGTAAAATTCGGTTGCACAAACTGAATATTTAAACACAACAACATAATAAACATGTATCACTTATAATTTGTATAATTAAATAATAAACTTACATTCAATCACGCACATTAACACCTGAAGAAATGGCGGAGCAAACGGCTGGCAAAAGTGAAAGTAAAAACACAATAGCGGAATAGCGGAAACTAGCGCCACCCAGTGGAAATACACTATAAGATGCTTCATGACAAAAGTCCTTCCCGTATACTCTTACAGGGAATTTAGAACACATACAGCATGCAACTGTAGCATTACAGGAGCTTAAACTTTACTATAGGCAACTTTGAGTTTTGAGACTGCTGTTGTGAGTTCAAGGTTAATTATGCTTTTGAAGCCATCAGGTTGTTACTATTTAACAGAATTCCTGGTAAATGTTACTTGGCAAGCATTGAGGTTACTTTAAGTGCCATAGTTACATTGTAATAAGTACTGAGTACTATTAACTACATCTACGTATTATAGTTACACTTAGGGTTGGGTTGGGGGTTAATTGTAATTTTACTGTTACTACATGTACTTTAATAGTATCATGTAACTACAGCACTGTAAATTAAAGTCTTACTGCAATTGATTCCAAATAGGGCTGCACGATTTGGGGAAAATGTCATATTGCGATTATTGAGGTCAATATTGCGATTGCGATATGCGATAGCGATATAATAAACAAATAGTATCATGAGTCATCTTGCTTGGTTCTCTATGAAAATGCACACACAGATTACTGATAATGCTGAAATGTGTATTTCTTAACTCAAACTAGCAACAACAACAAATAAATGCACAGTGTTTTCAAATTAAAATATTTTTACAAAATTAAATAATAACACCTTTGCATTACTGCAAACTTGTTATAATTCCATTTAAGATGTTTGTTTCTTTACTAATCTGTGGTTCAACGGATCACAAAACTCACGGTTCGGATCACATCACGGTTATGACGTCACGGATCAGATCATTTTTCGGATCAGCACAAAAAAAAAAATTGGGGGATGGGGGTAACTTAACTTTGCATGTATTACTTAGCCCACTTAAACTACTCTGATACCACAGCATAAACTACTAGCCTAAGTAATACATTATTAAAGGCAAGTGAACAGACTGTAAAAAGAACAAATACTGTACACCAATTACAACAAGCATAGATAAATACTACATAAAGTTACAAATAAGGTCTAACTGTAGTATTAATTTTCATGCACAGAAATGTAATAATTAAATGTAAAATGACACTGGTCACTGTATAAATTTAACCCTCTACAGCACAGCGTTGCCCTCAGGCAATGGAAAGTTTTCTTAAGCCCTATGTTTAGTAAATATTTCTTTAAATGATATCAACCAATTAGAAAGGTCGAGAAAGTACCAAATAACAGTTCAGTAAGGTGTTGGAGTCAATATCAAGCACCATTTAAAGGTGGGACGTGGCACATGGTCACAGGAGCACATGGTGTGAGAAGAAGACAATATTATTTGCTTTAGTAATCTTATTTAAAACGACATGAACTGTACATAAAAAATATGTGTGTGTGTTTGAAGGTGTAGAGAAGCCTTTTGTCAGGTTTTATGAAGTTTTTTTTATTTTGCATGTTCAGAAATTCAGTTTTTCTTTTCGTTGTGCGATAAGGGGTACTTTTTGAGGAGGTTTTAGACAGTACCTCTCATTGGCAACAATGTATTATAAGAAGGGAAGATGCAAGATTCCTGGGTGTGCAGGAACACCCAAAGTGATGTGCAAAAATTGTAACATACACCACTATGTCACAGCAGAGAAGAAGTGCTTTTTGAAGTTCCGTACAGAGTGAAATCTTATTACATGAAGTACATTATATTGCATAGCACACTACATGATACAGACCTATGCATGTATCAAATTCAATACATCAATGTCTTTCAAGTGTTTTTCCCTTTTTACTTAATGATTTCTTGAATTTTTTTTACAAAAAAAATTTGATTTTGATGATAATTTTCTCTATGACTCTGTACCATTGTCGCACAACGTTGCCCTGAGGCAACGAAAACATTTTTTTTTTAATCAATAAAATGTTCCCAAAAGAACCAAAAAATTATGTGGAATATTTTTTTTCATTTGCCATCAACATGTGTGCAGTAGGGGGTTAATATAGATTAATCTTTGTTAAAGCTGTGTTTTGTTGTTTGATTTACATGACAGACAACAGCAGGTATTTATAGGTTGCTGTCACTTTAAGAGTAAGACATGCACGCACACATCAGATAGATACACATCTGAATTCTCACCTCCTTCACTTAAGAAATTAACCGAAAGTGTTTACGAGAAGACTTGCTGAGAGAGGTATTTTGACTGACATAATGCGTGTATGTGACCATCCAAGTGCATTGAGGACGCGAAAGAGAAATCAATTTGGAGCTATAACGCGCCTCTCTCTCTCTGTGCGCGTGAGCCTTGTATGTATGTGCGTCATGTGCGCACCGATAACAGCGCTGCGTGCGATACCGAATTAAATCCTTTTGCCTCTTCTAGCGCGCTGGAATGGTTTTATTATATCTATTTAATGTGTAAACTAGCAAGACAAACACGTTCAAATGATAACCTTTTACTCTATTGCGGTTAAAGTTGCAATTGATCCGCGAAACACATGCGTCCCGAACCGTGGGCCTTGGTCCGTACGGATCACGGATCAACAACGATCCGTTTAACCACTGCTAATCTGGGTTTATAATCTTATAGCCAAAATATCGCCATGCTACCATACAGAGGTAGCATTTTTTCTTGCCACCAGTTCAGTGACCGTTTGCTCCGCATCCATCTACCCGTTCTCTGCGCTGCACACCGGAAAAAGTCATGACATGACCATGCGCGCCACACGTGCCACTGCTTAAACTGAAACTGACTGGTCTTCTTTTTGTTAGCGGTGTATAAAATGGGCAAACGGCTCTCAGAGAATGGGTTGTCGTGTCCACACATGTATTTATTTATTTATTAAATTATTATTATTATTTTATTTCATAAAATCGCAGCATTTTGCGTCATATAATCGCACAAGCTTGACATCGCGATTGCGATTGCGATATGATTAATCGTGCAGCTCTAATTCCAAAGAGCTCTGGAGGCATGCCTTGTCCCATAAAGCACTGTAGGTGATGGCATCAGTCTTCCTATCATGTCTATGCTCACAAAGTGTATGCATATCTTTATATACAAATGTGTAATTTCCAAGCTTAAGCCCTAGTGTTTAAATTAAAAATTTCTATGATCTGTATTCATAAACCTTTAAGTATCTCTAGACTATCACTTGTTTGAGCTTAGGTGCTTTTTTTTTTTTTTTTTTTTTTTAAAGAAGTTTCTATCGTAGACAAGCTGTCAGTTTCTTGGTTGTAAAATTGTGACTGAATGTAGCTTAAACTGAAGCTGCTTTTTTTTTTTTTTTTTTTTTTCCCTTTTAGTAAGTTCTTATGTTAATGCAGTGCTTTTCAGTTCTGGGGCCTCATTTATAAAACTTTGGGTAACACTTTACTTGAAGGGGTGTGCATAAGACTGACATGACACCTTCATAATCTTGACATGACACGTGTCATGAATATGAAGGAGGTTTTATGCATGTTTATGACAACTGTCATTAAATGTCATTCACTCAATTATGTCATTTTTAATGCAAAGATGACATTGTTTGAGATGTCTTTGTTACGACAACTTGACATAAACCAACACATCATAACCTGTCAGTGTCTTTGTCATGACAACTTGACATTAGCAAAACATCATAACCTGTCATAAACATTACATAGCAGATTAATTTTCAAACTTTAAAAAACTACTTAGCTTTATGGGTTAACATTACATTACATTATTTTGGTAACACTTCAGTATAGGGAACACATATATAAACAATTAACTATGACCTTTTTCCTCAATACACTCTTAATTTACTGCTTATTATAGTTAATTGTTAGGTTTAGGTATTGGGTAGGATTAAGAATGTAGAATATGGTCATGCAGAATAAGGCATTAATATGTGCTTTATAAGTACTAATAAATAGCCAATATTTTAGCCATATGAATGCTAATAGTAATAAGCAACTAGTTAAAAGACCCTAAAATAAAGTGTTACCATTATTTTATAACAGTGTCATCTTTTTTGCGAAACTTGAAATTGTCTATTATCTGACCTTCTGTTGGAGGAAACTTAAAAAAAAAAAAAAAAAAAAAACATGAAATGAAAAATAGTCATGACGCTGTCACTTAATGACATTTTAATGACAAGTTCAATTTGTACCACTGTACTTGAGCTCAAGATACATATTTATGACACTATTATAATGGCCTCATGACAGCCAATGTCAAAACCAACCACATGACAGTTTAATGTAATGTTAACCCATAAAGCTAAATGATGTCAAGTTGTCATGACAAAGACACTGACAGGTTATGATGTATTGGTTTATGTCAAGTTGTCATAACTCGGACATCTCAAACAATGTCATCTTTGCATTAAAAATGACATAATTGAGTGAATGACACTTAATGACAGTTGTCATTCATAAAACCTCCTTCATATTCATGACATGTGTCGCATGGAAACACATTTTCATTTTGATATACACATTTACATTAATATTACACTTTCACTAATGGCGATAAGCGCTGAAGTTACAGGAGAAGTTAAATTATATGAATTCAGATAGTAAATGTGCTTCATTCGATCACTTTTCCTGTGACATGGAGGAGCGTTAGGAGCACAATAATTCCTCTTTAAACTAAACTGCAGATGTTATGACAAAATATTTTAGCGAGAACAACGATCAGTGATGCACACTTAACTCTGATATTATGAAAGACACTGCTGGATTCGGTGGTCGAATAGTCTGTTGTCCAGTTTGAATACTTCCAATGATATCTTACTGTACAACCATAGCTGCAGGAGGTGTTGTCGTGTGAAGGATCTTCAAACAATTACCACTGTATTTGAAGGATATAATTTGAGGTAAACGGTAAGATTTTCTTTTTAAAATACTTTGTCAGTGATGCGCCAAGTCAGACAATTGTATTTACACTGCAATATAAGTAGGTCTATCTGTTTCCACTAAAAACAGCCTATAAACATCCTATAAGAAATCTTCACCTTATCAGCAAAACTGTATAAATTTGAATCGAATTGTTTTAAACTTTGAAAATACTATCTGGCCAGTGGAAATAAATGAATCAACTCTATTCTAAAACCTTTATCTGAAGTATTTTATACAATTTTGTTTTTATGGATATTTTGATATAATTATTCTAAAACATAAAGAGGACATTGGATGATTTTTATCAATGTAATGTGTATTGCACAAATGGCATTTATAGTCCTTATCTAATATTTTCCAGTGTCTCTTATCTTTGACGGTGTTAACGATGGTGTCACGTGATGGGAATATGCATGGAAATAATATGCAGATGAGGTTATGCATAGTAAAACTAGGTGTCGTAAGCTCCATATATGGTGATTTCGGGGAGGAGACGGTGGAGATGCACGTAGCCTACGCTCAATTTTCTACTGACTGGGATTTATAAAGGGATTTGTGCGCAGGTTCTGGCGTACGCATAGTTTTATAAAAATATAGATTTTTTTTGTGCATACGTACACTTTTAGGATGAAATATATGCAAAGTTTTATAAATGAGGCCCCTGGTCCTAGGGACCCACTGATGTGCACATTTTGTATTTCTCTCTTATTTAAGGGTCCCGTTTTTCGTGGTTTTTTGAAGCTTTGATTGTGTTTATAGTGTGCAATATAACATGTGTTCATGTTTCGCGTGTAAAAAACACAGTATTTTTCACATAATTTACTTATCTGTATACCGCTGTTTCCACTGTCATACAAACGGGCTGATGACTTCCTTGTTCTATGAAGTCCCTTCTTCAGAAATACGTAACGAGTTCTGATTGTGCCAGCGGTTCCTGTGTTGTGATTCGACAGCAGCTTAGCGAACCCAGAGCCATAGAGAGAGCGCACCTTGCCCGGAAAGGTCACGCCTCTTACCATAACGTGTGCTGCACATAGTTTTACATGTGGATTATTGTGGTGTCGTGCCGAATGAACACAAAAGACAATAATTCCCGAGAGACTGAACTCTTTAATCTCCACAAGCAGCGACAGAAAATGTACAACGTTAGCACTCACTCAGAAGAGTACCTCATACGGAAAACAGCCATATACATAAGCATAGTCCCCTCTTGTGGCCATTATGTGCACTGCAGTCAAACATTAACTATTGCAGTAAGGATACCACAATTATAATTTTCGGGAACCGAGTTAAACATACATTGTAACCATTGATCTCTAAGTACAGTGTCCCTGGGAAGGCCAAACAAAGGTGATTGGACTGCGGGATGAAAATAACAGCGTTTCGACGACATGGCGACAAACACACTCTACAAACGCAACTCTTGCTCTTCTCCGTGGGAGCGCAACAAGACCACGCCCCCTTTTTTGTGTATTCCTGTGGGCGGAGGTTAGTCAAAAAACTGTTTTAGTGACGTCATTAAAGAAGGAAGTAGAGGGATGTAGTCCAAACTGGCCGTTCGATGTAGGCAACTTCTGTTAAATAAAATATCTCGCTTGGCATTGAACTTTGAGCTTTAAAATTTTACAGATTTTATTTATATTCTAACAACAACATTACACACTAACTAAAGTTTGAAACATGGGATCACGAAGAACGGGACCTTTAACACACTTGATTCAGATTATCAACTCATTAGGTGAGAGTTCCACAAACTACTAAGAATGGAAAAGTTTTGTGTACAGACGACTTTTATCAAAACAATCCTTGTTCACATGGATCTGTGAAAATTATAAGAATTACTGTATTCTGCTGCCAAGCCAGTTGTTGGCAATGATGCTTTGTAAAGAAACATTATGTGCCTATAGAGTGGTGCAGGTATGACGTCAGAACCCAGAAAACTAATTTGCTGCTGGTTCCTTTTGAATTTTTCTAGGGGGTTGTATAATGTGTTTTTTGTGTGTGTAAAATAAAGCCATTGGTAAACAACCTGGCAATACTTTGACATTTTTTACAAAATAAATTACACACACCAATAGTGAAAAAGACAAATTTTCAAGTAGTTAAAACTTAGATTTTTAATAAGTAGCTAGAAAAGACAGTTTGGGGTTTGAGTGTGTATGTTGTAGAACAAAACGTCAAAGGATCAAGTTATGTTTAGCACAGGCTTTGTTTTATTAATAAATTGAAAAACCCCATTATAAAACCCCATATGAAAACCAGTGGTGAGTTAGTCTTACAGATTCTGATGTCATACATGCACCACTTTATAGACTAAACGTGTAATACGCATTCGCATGACATCACCACTTTCACTAATTCATGTTTTTATAGTTTACACGCAGACAATAAATGTATCGTTTTCAAAGACTTGCACTTTGAAACCCATTTTTAAAAGTTTGCATTTTTAGGCCCCCAAAATGCTGCTGTTCTGTAAATAATTGGCCAAAATGCATAAAAAGTTTTCAGTTTTTAGTTGAAAATGGTGTCATGTAAATGCCCCCTCAATGTGTCAGATAAAAGAGACAAATGCAAAATGTGCAGAGGGGTGGGTCTCCAAGATGCTTAAACTCTACAGGTCCAGAAGAGAATTAAAGGTAATCAATTAAGCTAAAAGGGGAGGAGCCACCTTAATTCAAAGCTGTACAAAATGGCCAAGCAAAGCACTGGTGTGTGTTGTGACATTTGTCTTAATGTTTGTTAGAATGGAGTTTCTGCAAGGTGTGTTAGTGGTGGTTGTGCTTGTTGCATTTGATCTGCCTGATGCGTGGGGAAGTTTGAGGTACAGTCAAAGTCCAAGAAGCATGAGGCCAAAATCAGATCCAGCTTCCAGAAGTCCTGGCCTTTCTCCTCTAGGGCTCTGGAACCCTTTGCAAGTGGCTTCTCAGAGTCCTCTGAGTCCTGTCTCAAGAAACCTTGCACAGGATCCTTTTGGTCTTCAGGAGAAGCAGCTGTTGCAGGGTCCAGTGAAGCCTTTGGATTGGAGGTATCCCGTTGTTCCTGAGGTGCAGAGAGAGTTGGCAGTGGACTTCCAGTTGAGGCAACCTGTGACTCCCAGCAGTGTAGCTGTTCAATGCAGTGAGAACCGGGTTCTTGTAGAGGTCCAGCAGGACTTGTTCAGCAATGGTCAGTTGATCCAGCCAAGTGGTCTGTCTCTAGGTGGATGTCCTGTTGTTGGTCAGGACACTGAGTCTAGGGTGCTCATCTTTGAGTATGAACTACAGGACTGCAACAGCGTGCAGATGGTAAGAACTCTTTAATCTTGATGGGTTGTTTGTGGCAGAGGATAGCCAAAGTCTCTTTCAAGGAAAGTCAGTTCACTTGTTGCAGCATTTGCAAAGCCAGGGCAGCTGAGAGTCCTATCTGTTTGAATGTGTAAACCCTGGTTTCTCAGACTGCATGCCTCTTTAAAACTCCTCAGACAATGACATGAACTATCCCATAAATGGTGTGAATGCTGCTTAAACAAGAATAACCTGTGCTCTAGTGTTAAAGCTAGTTTTTAACCTGGAACAGCACATGTTTAATCCTAAGTTTGAGACCTGCACTTTTCTATGGCAACACCGTTGTCATAATATAATATAATATAATATAATATAATATAATATAATATAATATAATATAATATAATATAATATAATATATATAATATATATAATATAATATAATATAATATAATATAATATAATATAATATAATATAATATAATATAATATAATATAATATAATATATATATATAATATAATTTTTTTTTTTTTTTTTTTTTTTTTAAACCAATTGGCTCGTTTAGGAGTTATTGCACCATATTGCACAATGCACTTTCTCCCAAAGATTAGTGCACCGTCTTTGCGATGACCTTCACAGATAACCACAATCTCTTACAGATGAATGAGGATGAGCTTGTCTACACCTTCTCGCTTACCTACACCCCTGAGGCACTTGCTGGTACTCCAATTACCCGGGCAGATGGTGCAGTTGTTGGCATTCAATGCCATTATCAAAGGTAAGTGGTCTTTGACTTTCTGTATGCTTCTTGTGCAGCTTTGAGACCATCTAATGGGTACTTTCATGAACCACAGGCTTCAAAATGTAAGCAGTAATGCTTTGAGGCCAACATGGATCCCTTATGCCTCAACGGAGGTTGGTGAAGAAGTCTTGCTGTTCTCCCTGAAGCTCATGATGGGTTAGTACAGGTTTATATCTTTAACCTTATGATTGTGGCTGTGCCTAAAATGTTGTTTTTGGTTTTTGTTTTTTTTGTAGATGATTGGTCCTATCAGAGGCCTTCAAACTCTTACTTTCTGGGTGGCGTTATTAACGTTGAGGCGTCTGTGAAGGTGTACAATCATGTGCCTCTGCGTGTGTTTGTGGACAGCTGTGTGGCCACTCAAGGACCAGATGTGAACTCTCTTCCGAGATATTCCTTCATTGAGAATCATGGGTAAGGTCAAGGGTCTTGGTTTTTAATAGGACTCTTTTGTAACTGTCAGAGTCATGGGTTAGGTCAAGTTGCTTGATACAGTTGATATTCATGAGTTCTTTGTAACCACTTCTCAGGTGTTTTGTGGATGCCAAGGCTACAGCTTCCAGCTCCCGCTTCATGCCTCGGTCCCAGGAGGACAAGATCCAGTTCCAGCTGGAGGCGTTCATGTTCCAGGAGAGCTCCAGTCCTTATGTATGTACTAAGAATATCATGAGTGAGTTTAACTACCAATCTGTGTATGTGACTTGTCATCCCTTGCAGATCTATATAACATGTATTCTGAAGGCAACTATTGCTTCTGTACCAAGTGATGCTCAGCGCAAATCCTGTTCCTTCGCTAATGGGTACATTTCACCCTCTTAACTTTTGACTTTAGGTCTTTGACTTCAAAGATGACTTTGCTCATGTTGAAGCTGGCATGTCTGTTACAGGTGGTTTGCTGCTGACGGAAACGACCAAGTTTGTGGTTGCTGTGACTCAACATGTGGTCCTGATGGTGGATTTGCTGCTTCTCCCTTTGGAGGTTGGTAGATCTCCCTTTCTAAGGCTGCTTTTAATGTTTTCAAGTGCTCAATCCTTTTTTTTTTTTTTTTTTTTTTTTTTTTTTTTTTTCCTCTTCTTCCCCCTCTAGGCCTTCAGTGGGAAGGCAAGGCTTCGCTTGGTCCTGTAATGGTTCAAGAGCGAAAGACTGTTTCTCAATAAAGTCATCAATCCTTGCATTTATCGGACTTGTCATTTTGCTACATGTCTAGTTGAACTGTTGACTCAAACAGTGCCTCATTCTGCCAGTGTAGTAAAACTAGTCCTACTGTACCTTTGCCAGTCCCATACAGCATGCAACTGTAGCATTACAGGAGCTTAAACTTTTCTATAGGCAACTTTGAGTATCTTGAGACTGCTGTTGTGAGTTCAAGGTTAATTATGCTTTTGAAGCCATCAGGTTGTTACTATTTAACAGAATTCCTGGTAAATGTTACTTAACTTGGCAAGCAACTTTTTTTTTTTTTTTTTTTTTTTTTTTTTTTAAGTGCCATAGTTGCATCATAGTACTCAGTACTTATTAACTACATCTACGTATTAGTTACAGTTAGGGTTAGGTTGGGGGTTAATTGTAATTTACTGTTACTACATGTACTTACTATAGTATCATGTAACTACAGCACTGTAAATTAAAGTCTTACTGCAAATGATTCCAAAGAGCTCTGGAGGCATGCCTTGTCCCATAAAGCACTGTAGGTGGAGTCAGTCTTCCTATCATGCCTATGCTCAAAGTGTATGCATATCTCTACACATTTGTATACAATTTCCAAGCTTGAGCCCTAGTGCTTAAATTTAAAATTTTCTTTGCTCTGCATTCATAAACCTTTCTCTAGACTATCATTTGTTTGAGCTTGGGTGCTTTTTAAGTTTCTATCATAGACAAGCTGTCAGTTTCTTGGTTGTAAAATTGTGACTGAATGTAGCTTAAACTAAAGCTGCTTTCCCCCCCCCCCCCCCCCCCCCAAGTTCTGTTAATGCAGTGCTTTTCAGTCCTGGGGCCTCATTTATAAAACTTTGCGTCTGCACAAAACAGGCCCTGAAAATGCGTATGCTAGCTGTGATTTTATAAAAACAAACTTGACAGGAAAATTTGCGCACCATCCACACAAACTCTGAGCCGTGTGTACAAACATTTTGGAGACAGGTTTGGCAACACCGATGGTAAGCTGAGGGACTGACGGCAGAAGAAAGAAATCCACTTTAAATCCACATTGAGTCAATCATAAATGCAGTGCATGTTCACAATAATAGTTTAAATAAAAGACTTGCATGGAATTAAACTCGCATGGAAACTCACGTTTTCATTTTGATATACACGTTTACATTAATACTATACTTTCACTAATGGCGATAAGCGCTGAAGTTAAATTATGAATTCAGATAGTAGATGTGCTTCATTCGATCACTTTTCCTGTGACACACTTTTAATCAGTGAGGAGCGTTAGGAGCACAATAATTCCTCTTTAAACTAAACTGCAGATGTTATGACAAAATAGCGAGAACAACGATCAGTGATGCACACTTAAAGGGGTACTTCACCCCTGGAAAGATGAATGTGTATTTAAAATTGGTCATTTATGTAGTAGAAATGTGAAATTATTTTTGAATTTGGAGCTTTCTAGACTGAGAAAAGGCAGAAAATGTATTTTTGACTAATGTGGATGAAAGACAACTCCCAGAATGCACTTGTTTTGCTGCCCTTGCGAGGCCACGCCCAAACCACGCCTATCAGTTACAGGCAGCATTACCAGGAAAATTCAAACAACTAGGCTTGCTTTGTTACATATTAATTCTATAAATCGTGAGTTAGTTCATACATTTACAGCGAAATGGTGCTAAATTGCTTTGTACCTGGATGTACACCCAAAACCAGGAAAGGACAAGTAAGTTTCCATCATTTTCCGATTAAGTTAAAGATTTGGAGCGATGTAAACAGTGGCTGCGGGCCATCAAACACCCGAAGTTTGGAGATGACACCGTTATAGAAAACCTAAAAAAACGCAGAATATGTAGTTTCTATCTCAAGCACGAGGACTACGAACCAAATATCCTTGCAATGAAGAGAACCATTCTGAAGGACATTGCGATACCATCGATATTCACTTTCCCAGAGGACGAACAGCCTGGGCCATCTGGTACTAAGCGTATTCGCCTAGAGGTAAGACTCACTGATACTAGACTGATAACACAGTAGCCTATATGTAGTGTTGTAGGTAGCAGTAAAACTGCAAACTTAGCAAAGTAACGTTAGATAGACAATTACATATAAGTTGCATATAAGTTGACTGGTATCAAAGTAAAGCCACTGTTCTGTAAAACTGAGTTAGTCTATTTATCTATTTATGCTAACGTTACCACAAAAGCCTGTTGCTGTATTGGTTGAGATGACTGCAGAGACCGATAAATTTGCGAGATGAACCACTGATGTAGTGCAGACTATAACAAAATAAAGTTAATTACTGTAAGCTTAAAAATATAATTGACACCCACTTTTGATAAAATCTTTGATCTATGTCCGCGAGTAACCTCAAACGCGCATATGTATGGGCGTGGTGAAAAAATGCGGAACTACCTGCTATTACTGGCTGTAGTTTTAAGCCTCTGGCCAAAAAAGCCTCCGATGACGCAAAATTACGATTTTTGCGTCATCGGAGGCTTTTTTACAGAATAAAAATGCATAAATCTCTCATCTCGGGCTGATATGAAGGGGGAAAGCACGGTAATTCGAAAATACTAGTGGTATTCTACTAATACAAAGCTTAATGCTAAATCCTGAAGTAACCCTTTAACTTTGATATTATGAAAGACACTGCTGGATTCGGTGGTCGAATAGTCTGTTGTCCAGTTTGAATACTTCCAATGGTATCTTACTGTACAACCATAGCTGCACGGAGGTGTTGATGTTGTGTGAAGGATCTTCAAACAATTACCACTGTATTTGAAGGATATAATTTGAGGTAAACGGTAAGATTTTCTTTTTAAAATACTTTGTTAGTAATGCGGCAAGTCAGACAATTGTATTTACACTGCAATATAAGTAGGTCTATCTGTTTCCACTAAAAATAGCCTATAAACATCCTATAAGATATCTTCAGCTTATCAGCAAAACTGTATAAATTTGAATCGAATTGTTTTAAACTTTGAAAATACTATTTGGCCAGTGGAAATAAATGAATCAACTCAGGGATGGACTGGGACCAAAAATCGGCCCTGGCATTTTGGCCCAGACCGGCCCACCACCACATAAGATCACAAATACCACCCGTCCTTCCGCATATATATATATATATATATATATATATATATATATATATATATATATATATATATATATATATATATATATATATATATATATATATATATATATATATATATATATATATATATATATATATATATATATATATAATTTCATATAATTTCATGACTATATAGTTTACTAATATATATAATTTCATATAATTTCATGACTATATAGTTATAGATTACTAATATATATAATTTAAATTAATTAATATAATTAAGTTTATATAATTTATGCACAATACTTAGCGTGGTTATTAATTATATTTTTTGGGGGGACAGCACTCAGATAGGGGGGGGGTCCTGACCCCCCTGTCCCCCCCGCTATTTACGCCCCTGCTGCTACTACCGAAAACATTTGTGTCAATTTGACACATTTGGCAGCGTTTTTTTTTCTCTCACGCAGCTTCTCTGCACCTCCTTTGCGTTTCTTCTCCATGATCACCATCACACTGAAACTGCGTGCAGGCAGAAATCCTATATCTTTGCACAGTACCATGATTTTTTTTTTTTTTTTTTGCGGTCGGCGACCATCGGCCCCAAAAAGCACGTCGGCCCACCGGGAAAGTGCCCAGTATGCCAGATGGCCAGTCCGCCCGTGAATCAACTCTATTTTAAAACCTTTATCTGAAGTATTTTATACAATTTTGTTTTTATGGATATTTTGATATAATTATTCTAAAACATAAAGAGGATATTGGATGATTTTTATCAATGTAATGTGTATTGCACAAATGGCATTTATAGTCCTTATCTAATATTTTCCAATGTCTCTTATCTTTGACGGTGTTAACGATGGTGTCACGTGATGGGAATATGCATGGAAATAATATGCAGATGAGGTTATGCATAGTAAAACTAGGTGTCGTAAGCTCCATATATGGTGATTTCGGGAGGAGACAGGGTGGAGATGCACGTAGCCTACGCACAATCTTCTACTGACTGGGATTTATAAAGGGATTTGTGCGCAGGTTCTGGCGTACACATGGTTTTATAAATCAGATTTTTTTTTTTGTGCATACGTACACTTTTAGGATGAAATATACGCAAAGTTTTATAAATGAGGCCCCTGGTTCTAGGGACCCACTGATGTGCACATTTTGTATTTCTCTCTTATTTAACACACTTGATTCAGATTATCAACTCATTAGGTGAGAGTTCCACTAACTACTAAGAATGGAAAAGTTTTGTGTACAGACGACTTTTATCAAAACAATCCCTGTTCACATGGATCTGTGAAAATGATTATAATTACTGTATTCTGCTGCCAAGCCAGTTGTTGGCGATGATGCTTTGTAAAGAAACATTATGTGCCTATAGAGTAGTGCAGGTATGACGTCAGAACCCAGAAAACTAATTTGCTGCTGGTTCCTTTTGAATATTTCTAGGGAGTTGTATAATGTGTTTTTTGTGTGTGTAAAATAAAGCCTATGGTAAACAACCTCGCAATACTTTGACATTTTTTACAACATAAATTACACACACCAATAGTGAAAAAGGCAAATTTTCAAGTAGTTAAAACTTAGATTTTTAATAAGTAGCTAGAAAAGACAGTTTGGGGTTTGAGTGTGTATGTTGTAGAACAAAACGTCAAAGGATCAAGTTATGTTTAGCACAGGCTTTGTTTTATTAATAAATTGAAAAACCCCATTATAAAACCCCATATGAAAACCAGTGGTGAATTAGTCTTACAGATTCTGATGTCATACATGCACCACTTTATAGACTAAACGTGTAATACGCATTCGCATGACGTCACCACTTTCACTAATTCATGTTTTTATAGTTTACACACAGACAATAATTGTATCGTTTTCAAACACTTGCACTTTGAAACCCATTTTTAAAAGTTTGCATTTTTAGGCCCCCAAAATGCTGCTGTTCTGTAAATAATTGGCCAAAATGCATAAAAAGTTTTCAGTTTTTAGTTGAAAATGGTGTCATGTAAATGCCCCCTCAATGTGTCAGATAAAAGAGACAAATGCAAAATGTGCAGAGGGGTGGGTCTCCAAGATGCTTAAACTCTACAGGTCCAGAAGAGAATTAAAGGTAATCAATTAAGCTAAAAGGGGAGGAGCCACCTTAATTCAAAGCTGTACAAAATGGCCAAGCAAAGCACTGGTGTGTGTTGTGGCATTTGTGTTAATGTTTGTTAGAATGGAGTTTCTGCAAGGTGTGTTAGTGGTGGTTGTGCTTGTTGCATTTGATCTGCCTGATGCGTGGGGAAGTTTGAGGTACAGTCAAAGTCCAAGAAGCATGAGGCCAAAATCAGATCCAGCTTCCAGAAGTCCTGGCCTTTCTCCTCTAGGGCTCTGGAACCCTTTGCAAGTGGCTTCTCAGAGTCCTCTGAGTCCTGTCTCAAGAAACCTTGCACAGGATCCTTTTGGTCTTCAGGAGAAGCAGCTGTTGCAGGGTCCAGTGAAGCCTTTGGATTGGAGGTATCCCACTGTTCCTGAAGTGCAGAGAGAGTTGGCGGTGGACTTCCAGTTGAGGCAACCTGTGACTCCCAGCAGTGTAGCTGTTCAATGCAGTGAGAACCGGGTTCTTGTAGAGGTCCAGCAGGACTTGTTCAGCAATGGTCAGTTGATCCAGCCAACTGGTTTGTCTCTAGGTGGATGTCCTGTTGTTGGTCAGGACACTGAGTCTAGGGTGCTCATCTTTGAGTATGAACTACAGGACTGCAACAGCGTGCAGATGGTAAGAACTCTTTAATCTTGATGGGTTGTTGTGGCAGAGGATAGCCAAAGTCTTTCAAGTCAGTTCACGTGGCTGCTATATTTGGAATTCCACAGTAGATGAAACCAAGTTGTATCTGTTTGAATGTGTAAACCCTGAATTCTCAAACTACTTTAAACTTGCTCTTAAATACCCTTGAAACCGACAATCTATCATGAACCATTCCATAACTGGAGTGAACGGTGCTTGAACATTAGCGCAAAGGATTTATCATACTTTTTTTTTTTTTTTTTTTTTTTTTTTTTTTTTTTTTTTTTTTTCTTTAACCACCCTGGAACAGCTAATGTGTATTTTTAATCCTAAATGCATGTCTTCACTGACTAGCTGTGGCTTCACCTGAGCTTCTAAGGGCAGCTGTGCTGATGCAAAGTCTATGCTCTTTAGGCGTTAGTGCAATGTTGTAATTTCTCCCATTCATGGCAATATAAGACCACTGTCTTGGTGTATCAAGTCTTTGTTACCAAAAAGGTTATCCCAATCTCTTACAGATGAATGAGGATGAGCTTGTTTACACCTTCTCTCTTACCTACACCCCTGAGGCACTTGCTGGTACTCCCATTACCCGGGCTGATGGTGCAATTGTTGGAGTTCAATGCCATTATCAAAGGTAAGTGGACACTTTAACTTTCTGCACTGCTTCTTGTGCAACTGGTAGACCATATTAACTGGTACCTTCATGAACCGCAGGCTTCAAAATGTAAGCAGTAATGCCTTGAGGCCAACATGGGTCCCTTATGCCTCAGCGGAGGTTGGTGAAGAAGTCTTGCTGTTCTCCCTGAAGCTCATGATGGGTTAGTACAGGTTTATATATCTAACCTTGTGATTGTGGCTGTGATTGTGGCTAAAATGTTTTTTTTTTTTTTTTTTTTTTTTTTTTTTTTTTTCTTTTGTAGATGATTGGTCCTATCAGAGGCCTTCAAACTCTTACTTTCTGGGTGGCGTTATTAACGTTGAGGCGTCTGTGAAGGTGTACAACCATGTGCCTCTGCGTGTGTTTGTGGACCGCTGTGTGGCCACTCAAGGACCTGATGTGAACACCCTTCCGAGATATTCCTTCATTGAGAATCATGGGTAAGGTCATGGCACTTGATTCTATAGGACTGTTTTAGTTGCTTTTTGTAACTACTATGTCACTAAGGTATCAAGTAACTAGATCTAAACCATGTCTTGGTCGACATTCATGAGTTGCTCTTTGTGATGACTTTGTCGTCAGGTGCTTTGTGGATGCCAAGGCTACAGCTTCCAGCTCCCGCTTTATGCCTCGGTCTCAGGAAGACAAGATCCAGTTCCAGCTGGAGGCGTTCATGTTCCAGGAGAGCTCCAGTCCTTATGTATGTACCACAAATGGCATTAACTTGGCTTTTCTTCCCATCTGCTTCGGTTTTGTGACTTGTCTGTCTCTTGCAGATCTACATAACATGTATGTTGAAGGCAACTATTGCTTCTGTACCCAGTGATGCTCTGCGCAAATCCTGTTCCTTCGCCAATGGGTATGTATGTTGCACTTTTTATTAAAGTTGACTGCTCCCATTGATGGTGCCATGTCTGTCTTGTTACAGGTGGTCTGCTGCTGATGGAAACCACCAAGTTTGTGGTTGCTGTGACTCAACATGTGGTCCTGATGGTGAATTTGCGGCTGCTCCCTATGGAGGTTGGTAGCTCTTGCATTTTCTAAGGTTGCTCTTGATATTTCGAGTGCTTTATTTATTATTATATATATATATATATATATTATTATTATATTATATATTATATTATTATTATTATTATTATTATATATTTTTTTTTTTTTTTTTTTTTTTTTTCCCCCTTTTCCTCTCTCTAGGCATTCAGTGGGAAGGCAAGGCATCACTTGGTCCTGTAATGGTTCAAGGGCGAAAAGCTGTTTCTCAATAAAACTGACAATCCTTGCATGCATCCGACTTGTCACTGCTTCATGTCTGGTTGAACTGCTCTTAAAGTGCTCTTGAAGCATTGGTTTACACTATAATTTTTAGTTTGATGGCAGCATTCTTGGTGACGTTACCCATGATGCTTAAGAATTTGGCAAATGATTTCAAAGGGGCTCTGTGGGGACTGTACCTCTTTTATAAAGCACATAATGAAACAAATGTTGACTAGTGTACAATTTATTGAGAATAAGTTAACCACTTGAATTCTAATAATGGTACAAGACCTTGTCACTCACACATGATCTAAAGCTAATGTTAAGTGTCTCCTTAACTCAGTTGATTGTCTAATACTCTGGTAAATTGTTCTGTTGCCCCATTGGCTTGGAAAAGCTTGTGGCTTAAAGGGTAGATGCAATTGGGTATCAACACAATGAAATTACACCATATTTATGCAAAATCATTCCTAAAGAGATCATATACAGGGAAAATGAGTACTAAAATAGATGATTGAGGAATATCACATGATGGGGGTGCTGAGGCACACTCCCATTTGAACATAACTTTTTTTTTCTTTTTTTTTCTTAAATCAGTTAAGGGCATGTCAAAGAATGTCTATATGTTGCAATATGGTAGCATTCAATATGATTATTCATAAGATCTAAGTACAGTCAATTTCCAAGGGAGTTCCTTGTAGCACTGTGAGTAATGTAACTGTCCATATCATATCCCTGTGCTCTCAAAGCTTGTGTATATGCATATTTTGTGATAATTGCTTATTATATATAATCAACTTCCAATTAAATGTTTATGAATCTCTAGTCTCATTCATTTGAGCTCAGCTCACAGGTCTGTGAAAATGCTGTATTTTGCTGCCAGGCCAGTAGTTGGCAATGTCACTTTGTAAATAAATACTATGTGCCTATAGACCAATTTGGTGTTTGCAAACAGCGATGATGTTTTTTTGTGGGCGGAGCCTAGCTGGTTGCAGAAAATGACAGTTGAGCAGTAGAAGTCTATGGAAGCCACGAAATAAAAGAATAAAAAAAGTTAATTTCAAGTTTATATCTCACAATTCTGACTTTTATTTCTCGCAAATCTGAGTTTACATCTCACATTTCTTACAAAGAAAAACAGAATTGTGAGATATAGCCTACTCGTTATTCTGTCTTTTCTGAATTGCAATTTATCCCGCAATTCTGACTTTTCCCCCCTCAGCATTGTGAAATAAACTCACAACTGCGAGTTATAAAGTCCGAACTGGGAGTAATAAACACGCAAATGCAGGAAAAAAAAGTCAGAATTGTGAAATAAAAATTGTTTAAAAGTTATCTATGTAAAATATTATAGGTTTAAATTATTTTAATTATAATTATTTCATGCCGTGTAACTGCTATGTATGTATGTCCTCTGAACTGCATATGTGAATTATGTAGACTTACTGTTTACATCAAATTCCTGCTTTAATAGTAGACTAATCCTTGCAGGTGTCATCAGTCCAGTCTGTAAAACGTCTCATTTATCTTCAAAGGACGTTTTCAACAATGGTTTTCTTTAAAAATGAAGACTATATTTTTTGCATTCCGATTCCAACATCCAGAGGCACAACAAAACATTTTTCTCTTATTCTGTGGATTTTGCACATTTTCCTTCAATTGCTACCGCTATTTTTCTGCAACCAGTATGCGCGCGCAGCTGCAAGTGACGTAATTGTGACGTCTGCTCCAAAGTGGTCTATAGACTGAACACTTAATATGCATGCACACGTCACCGTTTTCACACATTTGCATTTTTGTAGTTTACAGAGACAATAATTGTATTGTTTTTAAAAAAACTTGAAACACATTTTCAAAAGTTTGAATTTTTAGGCCCCCAAAACACTGTTGTCCTGTAAAGGAATTGCCAGAATGCATAAAAAGATTTTAGCTGAAAATGATGTCATGTGGTGGGTCCACAAGATGCTTAAACTCTACAGGTCCAGAGGACAATCAAAGGTAATCAATTAAGCTAAAAGGGGAGGAGCCACCTTAATTCAAAGCTGTACAAAATGGCCAAGCCAAACACTGGTGTGTGTTGTGGCATTTGTGTTAATGTTTGTTAGAATGGAGTTTCTGCAAGGTGTGTTAGTGGTGGTTGTGCTTGTTGCATTTGATCTGCCTGATGCATGGGGAAGTTTGAGGTACAGTCAAAGTCCAAGAAGCATGAGGCCAAAATCAGATCCAGCTTCCAGAAATCCTGCCCTTTCTCCTCTAGAGCTCTGGAACCCTTTGCAAGTGGTTTCTCAGTTTCAGAGTCCTCTGAGTCCTGTCTCCAGAAACCTTGCACAGGATCCTTTTGGCCTTCAAGAGAAGCAGCTGTTGCAAGGTCCAGTGAAACCTTTGGATTGGAGGTATCCTGTTGTTCCTGAAGTGCAGAGAGAGTTGGCAGTGGACTTTCAGTTGAGGCAACCTGTGACTCCCAGCAGTGTAGCTGTTCAATGCAGTGAGAACCGGGTTCTTATAGAGGTCCAGCAGGACTTCTTCAGCAATGGTCAACTAATCCAGCCAACTGGTCTGTCTCTAGGTGGATGTTCTGTTGTTGGTCAGGACACTGAGGCTAGAGTGCTCATCTTCGAGTATGAACTACAGGACTGCAACAGTGTGCTGATGGTAAGAACTCCTTATTCTTGATGGGTGTGTGAAGATATCCAGAATTCCTTTCAAGGTGTGTCCGTTCACATGTTGCGGCTGTTTTTGCAACAGGGCTTTGTAGTGGCTATTTTGTGCATTCAAGACCAAGTCCTATTGATTTGAATGGGGCCTCTTTAAAATCCCAAGACAATCTGAAACCATAAATTGCTAATGCTCTTAAACAAGAATCCTTTTGATTTTAATGTTATTTCACCTGGAACCAGCAACACTATCTGACATGAATGGACCCATAATTTAAGGCCTGTTCACAACAAGAGAAACTAAATCAGTATTCACATCAATGCACATTAAGCATGTGCTGCAGTTGTCTTCTGCTGCTTTTAAACCAAGTGTCGTTGTCCACTATTTTGCACAATGCACTTTGTCCTGTACATGGTAATGAGTGCACCATCTTGGTATGATGTCTCTGTGAGAATCTCGTTTCAACTACTTTTAATCTTCCAGATTAATGAGGATGAGCTTGTCTACACCTTCTCTCTTACCTACACCCCTGAGGCACTTGCTGGAACTCCAATTACCCGGGCTGATGGTGCAGTTGTTGGCATTCAATGCCATTATCAAAGGTAAGTGGTATTTGACTTTCTGCATGCTGCTTGTGCAGCTTTGAGACCATCTAATGGGTACTCTTCATGAACCGTAGGCTTCACAATGTAAGCAGTAATGCCTTGAGGCCAACATGGGATCCCTTATGCCTCAACGGAGGTTGGTGAAGAAGTCTTGCTGTTCTCCCTGAAGCTCATGATGGGTTGGTGCAGTTTATATCTTTGGACCTTTTGATTGTGGCTTGCAAAAGTGGCTGTGTCTAGTGTTGCTTTCCTTTGCAGATGATTGGTCCTATCAGAGGCCTTCAAACTCTTACTTTCTGGGTGGTGTTGTTAATGTTGAGGCGTCTGTGAAGGTGTACAATCATGTGCCTCTGCGTGTGTTTGTGGACAGCTGTGTGGCCACTCAAGGACCTGATGTGAACTCCCTTCCGAGATATTCCTTCATTGAGAATCACGGGTAAGGTCATGGCACTTGATGCTATAGGGCTCTCTTGTAACTAGTCTAGTTGCTTGCTGCTATAGTGTTTCAAGTTTTTTTTTTTTTTTTTTTTTTTTTTTTTTTTTTGTAAAAACCACTTCTCGTCAGGTGCTTTGTGGATGCCAAGGCTACAGGTTCCAGCTCCCGCTTCATGCCTCGGTCCCAGGAGGACAAGATCCAGTTCCAGCTGGAGGCATTCATGTTCCAGGAGAGCTCCAATCCTTATGTATGTACCAAGAATATCAGTCAGTTTGATTGCTAACTCCCCATCTGCTTTGGTTTTGACTTCTTTCCTTTATCCCTTACAGATCTACATTACATGTATTCTGAAGGCAACCATTGCTTCTGTACCAAGTGATGCTCAGCGCAAATCCTGTTCCTTCACCAATAGGTTACTTTTTTTTTTTTTTTTTTTTTTGACTTTAGGTTTTGATTCGAAATTGACTGTGCTCAAGTGGCAGTGTATGATTTGTCTATTGTTGCAGGTGGTTTGCTGCTGATGGAAACGACCAAGTTTGTGGTTGCTGTGACTCAACATGTGGTCCTGATGGTGGAATTTGCTGCTTCTCCCTATGGAGGTTGGTAGATCTCCCTTTGCTAAGTTTGCTTTTAAGGTTGACATTTCAAGTGCTCAGTCAATTTTATTTATTATTTTTTCCTTCCCTCTCTAGGTCTTCAGTGGAAAGGCAAGGCTTCACTTGGTCCTGTAATGGTTCAAGAGCGAAAGACTGTTTCTCAATAAAACTCAAAATCAATCCTTGCATTTATCTGACTTGTCATTTTGCTTCATGTCTGGTTGAACTGTTGACTCAAACAGTGCCTCATTCTGCCAGTGTAGTAAAACTAGTCCTACTGTACCTTTGCCAGTCCCATACTGAAAAGAACTATAATAATATAGGTAGGTGAATGCTCATCCACTACAGGGCTCCGGTAAGAAGCATGACAGGAGACATTGAACAGTTCAACTCTTTATATTTGTTTGCATATTTGGCATCATTCAGTTGTGCAAGGTATTAAATGTGGTCTTTCTGAAATGAACAAAATAAAAATATACATCAGTGTATGTCCAATAACATTAAGTTACATAAACAGTAACACACTACTGACAAGTTATGCATGTACCAATGTCACAGAGGGGATTAACAGCAGTGAACATATGCACGTGAATCACTGTGTATATAGCTCTCATATTATAACCTAGTGCACAATGTAAAATTTGGTTGCACAAAGTGAATATTTAAACACAACATAAACATGTATCACTTATTTGTATAATAAACTTGCATTCAATCACGCACATTAACACCTGAAGAAATGGCAGAGCAAATGGCTGGCAAAAGTGAAAGTAAAAACGCAATAGCAGAATAGCAGAAACTAGCACCACCCAGTGGAAATACACTATAAGATGCTTCATGACAAAAGTCCTTCCCGTATACTCTTACAGGGAATTTAGAACACATACAGCATGCAACTGTAGCATTACAGGAGCCTAAACTTTTCTATAGGCAACTTTGAGTATTTTGAGACTGCTGTTGTGAGTTCAAGGTTAATTATGCTTTTGAAGCCATCAGGTTGTTACTATTTAACAGAATTCCTGGTAAATGTTACTTGGCAAGCAATTGAGGTTACTTTAAGTGCCATAGTTACTTTGTAATAAGTACTGAGTACTATTAACTACATCTACGTATTATAGTTACACTTAGGGTTGGGTTGGGGGTTAATTGTAATTTTACTGTTACTACATGTACTTTAATAGTATCATGTAACTACAGCACTGTAAATTAAAGTCTTACTGCAATTGATTCCAAAGAGCTCTGGAGGCATGCCTTGTCCCATAAAGCACTGTAGGTGATGGCGTCAGTCTTCCTATCATGTCTATGCTCACAAAGTGTATGCATATTGTTACGTCCCTTTATATACAAATGTGTAATTTCCAAGCTTAAGCCCTAGTGTTTAAATAAAAAATTTCTCTGATCTGTATTCATAAACCTTTAAGTATCTCTAGACTATCACTTGTTTGAGCTTAGGTGCTTTTTTTTTTTTTTTTAAAGAAGTTTCTATCGTAGACAAGCTGTCAGTTTCTTGGTTGTAAAATTGTGACTGAATGTAGCTTAAACTAAAGCTGCTTTTTTTTTTTTTTTTTTTTTTTTTTTTTTTTCTCCCTTTTAGTAAGTTCTTATGTTAATGCAGTGCTTTTCAGTTCTGGGGCCTCATTTATAAAACTTTGGGTAACACTTTACTTGAAGGGGTGTGCATAAGACTGACATGACACCTTCATAATCTTGACATGGTTTTATGCATGTTTATGACAACTGTCATTAAATGTCATTCGCTCAATTGTCATTTTTAATGCAAAGATGACATTGTTTGAGATGTCTTTGTTACGACAACTTGACATAAACCAACACATCATAACCTGTCAGTGTCTTTGTCATGACAACTTGACATTAGCAAAACATCATAACCTGTCATAAACATGACATAGCAGATTAATTTTCAAACTTTAAAAAACTACTTAGCTTTATGGGTTAACATTACATTACATTATTTTGGTAACACTTCAGTATAGGGAACACATATATAAACGATTAGCTATGACCTTTTTCCTCAATACACTCTTAATTTACTGCTTATTATAGTTAATTGTTAAGTTTAGGTATTGGGTAGGATTAAGAATGTAGAATAAGGTCATGCAGAATAAGGCATTAATATGTGCTTTATAAGTACTAATAAATAGCCAATATTTTAGCCATATGAATGCTAATAGTAATAAGCAACTAGTTAAAAGACCCTAAAATAAAGTGTTACCATTATTTTATAACAGTGTCATCTTTTTTGCGAAACTTGAAATTGTCTATTATCTGACCTTCTGTTGGAGGAAACTTAAAAAAAAAAAAAAAAAAAAAAAAAAACATGAAATGAAAAATAGTCATGACGCTGTTATAAAATTATTTGTCAGAGTATTGTCACTTAATGACATTTTAATGACAAGTTCAATTTGTACCACTGTACTTGAGCTCAAGATACATATTTATGACACTATTATAATGGCCTCATGACAGCCAATGTCAAAACCAACCACATGATAGTTTAATGTAATGTTAACCCATAAAGCTAAATGATGTCAAGTTGTCATGACAAAGACACTGACAGGTTATGATGTATTGGTTTATGTCAAGTTGTCATAACTCGGACATCTCAAACAATGTCATCTTTGCATTAAAAATGACATAATTGAGTGAATGACACTTAATGACAGTTGTCATAAACATTCATAAAACCTCCTTCATATTCATGACATGTGTCGCATGGAAACACGTTTTCATTTTGATATACACGTTTACATTAATATTACACTTTCACTAATGGCGATAAGCGCTGAAGTTACAGGAGAAGTTAAATTATATGAATTCAGATAGTAAATGCGCTTCATTCGATCACTTTTCCTGTGACATGCTGTTTTAATCACAGCGAGGAGCGTTAGGAGCACAATAATTCCTCTTTAAATGAAACTGCAGATGTTATGACAAAATATTTTAGCGAGAACAACGATCATTGATGCACACTTAACTCTGCTTGGTCATTCTCCCGAGATCTCGCGCTGCTGCTGCCACACATCACAGGGGTTGAGGCGCCTGTTTCTTAACTGATGACTGGAATTACAAATATTCTATGTATTATTGAGATTTTGATCTAACAGTTTGGGGGCTCGTCCGGGATATTCCCAAGAAACACGGGACTGGGGGACTGAGAGGTCATCCTTCATCACAGGTAAGTTGTTTATTAATAATTTCCTGTGGTGGTAGGATTGATTGAACTCATCCCATGATATCCTTGGATGCAGCTCTAAGAGTTAGTCCAGGAAGATTTGTCTGGAAGGGTACTGTTTAAACACACAGCTACCTGGCAAATATTTTGGTAATCCCTCCAGTGCGAGGAATCTCAGCTCACAGATCTGTGAAAATGCTGTATTTTGCTGCCAGGCCAGTAGTTGGCAATGTCACTTTGTAAATAAATACTATGTGCCTATAGACTGAACACTTAATATGCATGCACACGTCACCGTTTTCACACATTTGCATTTTTGTAGTTTACAGAGACAATAATTGTATTGTTTTTTAAAAACTTGAAACACATTTTCAAAAGTTTGAATTTTTAGGCCCCCAAAACACTGTTGTCCTGTAAAGGAATTGCCAGAATGCATAAAAAGATTTTAGCTGAAAATGATGTCATGTGGTGGGTCCACAAGATGCATAAACTCTACAGGTCCAGAGGACAATCAAAGGTAATCAATTAAGCTAAAAGGGGAGGAGCCACCTTAATTCAAAGCTGTACAAAATGGCCAAGCCAAACGCTGGTGTGTGTTGTGGCATTTGTGTTAATGTTTGTTAGAATGGAGTTTCTGCAAGGTGTGTTAGTGGTGGTTGTGCTTGTTGCATTTGATCTGCCTGATGCATGGGGAAGTTTGAGGTACAGTCAAAGTCCAAGAAGCATGAGGCCAAAATCAGATCCAGCTTCCAGAAATCCTGCCCTTTCTCCTCTAGAGCTCTGGAACCCTTTGCAAGTGGTTTCTCAGTTTCAGAGTCCTCTGAGTTCTGTCTCCAGAAACCTTGCACAGGATCCTTTTGGCCTTCAAGAGAAGCAGCTGTTGCAAGGTCCAGTGAAACCTTTGGATTGGAGGTATCCTGTTGTTCCTGAGGTGCAGAGAGAGTTGGCGGTGGACTTTCAGTTGAGGCAACCTGTGACTCCCAGCAGTGTAGCTGTTCAATGCAGTGAGAACCGGGTTCTTGTAGAGGTCCAGCAGGACTTGTTCAGCAATGGTCAGTTGATCCAGCCAACTGGTCTGTCTCTAGGTGGATGTCCTGTTGTTGGTCAGGACACTGAGTCTAGGGTGCTCATCTTTGAGTATGAACTACAGGACTGCAACAGCGTGCAGATGGTAAGAACTCTTTAATCTTGATGGGTTGTTTGTGGCAGAGGATAGCCAAAGTCTCTTTCAAGGAAAGTCAGTTCACTTGTTGCAGCGTTTGCAAAGCCAGGGCAGCTGAGAGTCCTATCTGTTTGAATGTGTAAACCCTGGTTTCTCAGACTGCATGCCTCTTTAAAACTCCTCAAAAGACAATGACATGAACTATCCCATAAATGGTGTGAATGCTGCTTAAACAAGAATAACCTGTGCTCTAGTGTTAAAGCTAGTTTTTAACCTGGAACAGCACATGTTTAATCCTAAGTTTGAGACCTGCACTTTTCTATGGCAACACCGTTTATATATATATATATATATATATATTTTTTTTTTTTTTTTTTTTTTTTTTTTAAACCAATTGGCTCGTTTAGGAGTTATTGCACAATGCACTTTCTCCCAAAGATTAGTGCACCGTCTTTGCGATGTGGTTATCTGTGAAGGTCAATCTCTTACAGATGAATGAGGATGAGCTTGTCTACACCTTCTCGCTTACCTACACCCCTGAGGCACTTGCTGGTACTCCAATTACCCGGGCTGATGGTGCAGTTGTTGGCATTCAATGCCATTATCAAAGGTAAGTGGTCTTTGACTTTCTGTATGCTTGTGCAGCTTTGAGACCATCTAATGGGTACTCTCATGAACCGTAGGCTTCACAATGTAAGCAGTAATGCCTTGAGGCCAACATGGATCCCTTATGCCTCAACGGAGGTTGGTGAAGAAGTCTTGCTGTTCTCCCTGAAGCTCATGATGGGTTAGTACAGGTTTATATCTTTAACCTTATGATTGTGGCTGTGCCTAAAATGTTTTTGTCTTTTTTGTTTTTTTGTAGATGATTGGTCCTATCAGAGGCCTTCAAACTCTTACTTTCTGGGTGGCGTTATTAATGTTGAGGCGTCTGTGAAGGTGTACAATCATGTGCCTCTGCGTGTGTTTGTGGACCGCTGTGTGGCCACTCAAGGACCAGATGTGAACTCTCTTCCAAGATATTCCTTCATTGAGAATCATGGGTAAGGTCAAGGGTCTTGGTTTTTATAGGACTCTTTTGTAACTGTCAGAGTCATGGGTTAGGTCAAGTTGCTTGATACAGTTGATATTCATGAGTTCTTTGTAACCACTTCTCAGGTGTTTTGTGGATGCCAAGGCTACAGCTTCCAGCTCCCGCTTCATGCCTCGGTCCCAGGAGGACAAGATCCAGTTCCAGCTGGAGGCGTTCATGTTCCAGGAGAGCTCCAGTCCTTATGTATGTACTAAGAATATCATGAGTGAGTTTAACTACCAATCTGTGTATGTGACTTGTCATCCCTTGCAGATCTATATAACATGTATTCTGAAGGCAACTATTGCTTCTGTACCAAGTGATGCTCAGCGCAAATCCTGTTCCTTCGCTAATGGGTACATTTCACCCTCTTAACTTTTGACTTTAGGTCTTTGACTTCGAAGATGACTTTGCTCATGTTGAAGCTGGCATGTCTATTGTTACAGGTGGTTTGCTGCTGATGGAAACCACCAAGTTTGTGGTTGCTGTGACTCAACATGTGGTCCTGATGGTGGATTTGCTGCTTCTCCCTTTGGAGGTTGGTAGATCTCCCTTTCTAAGTTTGCTTTTAGTGTTTTTCAAGTGCTCAATCAATTTTATTTATTTATTTTTTTCCTCCCTCTCTAGGCCTTCAGTGGGAAGGCAAGGCTTCGCTTGGTCCTGTAATGGTTCAAGAGCGAAAGACTGTTTCTCAATAAAACTCAAAATCAATCCTTGCATTTATCTGACTTGTCATTTTGCTTCATGTCTGGTTGAACTGTTGACTCAAACAGTGCCTCATTCTGCCAGTGTAGTAAAACTAGTCCTACTGTACCTTTGCCAGTCCCATACTGAAAAGAACTATAATAATATAGGTAGGTGAATGCTCATCCACTACAGGGCTCCGGTAAGAAGCATGACAGGAGACATTGAACAGTTCAACTCTTTATATTTGTTTGCATATTTGGCATCATTCAGTTGTGCAAGGTATTAAATGTGGTCTTTCTGAAATGAACAAAATAAAAATATACATCAGTGTATGTCCAATAACATTAAGTTACATAAACAGTAACACACTACTGACAAGTTATGCATGTACCAATGTCACAGAGGGGATTAACAGCAGTGAACATATGCACGTGAATCACTGTGTATATAGCTCTCATATTATAACCTAGTGCACAATGTAAAATTTGGTTGCACAAAGTGAATATTTAAACACAACATAAACATGTATCACTTATTTGTATAATAAACTTGCATTCAATCACGCACATTAACACCTGAAGAAATGGCAGAGCAAATGGCTGGCAAAAGTGAAAGTAAAAACGCAATAGCAGAATAGCAGAAACTAGCACCACCCAGTGGAAATACACTATAAGATGCTTCATGACAAAAGTCCTTCCCGTATACTCTTACAGGGAATTTAGAACACATACAGCATGCAACTGTAGCATTACAGGAGCCTAAACTTTTCTATAGGCAACTTTGAGTATTTTGAGACTGCTGTTGTGAGTTCAAGGTTAATTATGCTTTTGAAGCCATCAGGTTGTTACTATTTAACAGAATTCCTGGTAAATGTTACTTGGCAAGCAATTGAGGTTACTTTAAGTGCCATAGTTACTTTGTAATAAGTACTGAGTACTATTAACTACATCTACGTATTATAGTTACACTTAGGGTTGGGTTGGGGGTTAATTGTAATTTTACTGTTACTACATGTACTTTAATAGTATCATGTAACTACAGCACTGTAAATTAAAGTCTTACTGCAATTGATTCCAAAGAGCTCTGGAGGCATGCCTTGTCCCATAAAGCACTGTAGGTGATGGCGTCAGTCTTCCTATCATGTCTATGCTCACAAAGTGTATGCATTGTTATCTTTATATACAAATGTGTAATTTCCAAGCTTAAGCCCTAGTGTTTAAATAAAAAATTTCTCTGATCTGTATTCATAAACCTTTAAGTATCTCTAGACTATCACTTGTTTGAGCTTAGGTGCTTTTTTTTTTTTTTTAAAGAAGTTTCTATCGTAGACAAGCTGTCAGTTTCTTGGTTGTAAAATTGTGACTGAATGTAGCTTAAACTAAAGCTGCTTTTTTTTTTTTTTTTTTTTTTTTTTTTTTTTCTCCCTTTTAGTAAGTTCTTATGTTAATGCAGTGCTTTTCAGTTCTGGGGCCTCATTTATAAAACTTTGGGTAACACTTTACTTGAAGGGGTGTGCATAAGACTGACATGACACCTTCATAATCTTGACATGGTTTTATGCATGTTTATGACAACTGTCATTAAATGTCATTCGCTCAATTGTCATTTTTAATGCAAAGATGACATTGTTTGAGATGTCTTTGTTACGACAACTTGACATAAACCAACACATCATAACCTGTCAGTGTCTTTGTCATGACAACTTGACATTAGCAAAACATCATAACCTGTCATAAACATGACATAGCAGATTAATTTTCAAACTTTAAAAAACTACTTAGCTTTATGGGTTAACATTACATTACATTATTTTGGTAACACTTCAGTATAGGGAACACATATATAAACGATTAGCTATGACCTTTTTCCTCAATACACTCTTAATTTACTGCTTATTATAGTTAATTGTTAAGTTTAGGTATTGGGTAGGATTAAGAATGTAGAATAAGGTCATGCAGAATAAGGCATTAATATGTGCTTTATAAGTACTAATAAATAGCCAATATTTTAGCCATATGAATGCTAATAGTAATAAGCAACTAGTTAAAAGACCCTAAAATAAAGTGTTACCATTATTTTATAACAGTGTCATCTTTTTTGCGAAACTTGAAATTGTCTATTATCTGACCTTCTGTTGGAGGAAACTAAATGTCATTCGCTCAATTGTCATTTTTAATGCAAAGATGACATTGTTTGAGATGTCTTTGTTACGACAACTTGACATAAACCAACACATCATAACCTGTCAGTGTCTTTGTCATGACAACTTGACATTAGCAAAACATCATAACCTGTCATAAACATGACATAGCAGATTAATTTTCAAACTTTAAAAAACTACTTAGCTTTATGGGTTAACATTACATTACATTATTTTGGTAACATTTCAGTATAGGGAACACATATATAAATGATTAGCTATGACCTTTTTCCTCAATACACTCTTAATTTACTGCTTATTGTAGTTAATTGTTAGGTTTAGGTATTGGGTAGGATTAAGAATGTAGAATAAGGTCATGCAGAATAAGGCATTAATATGTGCTTTATAAGTACTAATAAATAGCCAATATTTTAGCCATATGAATGCTAATAGTAATAAGCAACTAGTTAAAAGACCCTAAAATAAAGTGTTACCATTATTTTATAACAGTGTCATCTTTTTTGCGAAACTTGAAATTGTCTATTATCTGATCTTCTGTTGGAGGAAACTTAAAAAAAAAAAAAAAAAAAAAAAAACATGAAATGAAAAATAGTCATGACGCTGTTATAAAATTATTTGTCAGAGTATTGTCACTTAATGACATTTTAATGACAAGTTCAATTTGTACCACTGTACTTGAGCTCAAGATACATATTTATGACACTATTATAATGGCCTCATGACAGCCAATGTCAAAACCAACCACATGATAGTTTAATGTAATGTTAACCCATAAAGCTAAATGATGTCAAGTTGTCATGACAAAGACACTGACAGGTTATGATGTATTGGTTTATGTCAAGTTGTCATAACTCGGACATCTCAAACAATGTCATCTTTGCATTAAAAATGACATAATTGAGTGAATGACACTTAATGACAGTTGTCATAAACATTCATAAAACCTCCTTCATATTCATGACATGTGTCGCATGGAAACACGTTTTCATTTTGATATACACGTTTACATTAATATTACACTTTCACTAATGGCGATAAGCGCTGAAGTTACAGGAGAAGTTAAATTATATGAATTCAGATAGTAAATGCGCTTCATTCGATCACTTTTCCTGTGACATGCTGTTTTAATCACAGCGAGGAGCGTTAGGAGCACAATAATTCCTCTTTAAATGAAACTGCAGATGTTATGACAAAATATTTTAGCGAGAACAACGATCATTGATGCACACTTAACTCTGCTTGGTCATTCTCCCGAGATCTCGCGCTGCTGCTGCCACACATCACAGGGGTTGAGGCGCCTGTTTCTTAACTGATGACTGGAATTACAAATATTCTATGTATTATTGAGATTTTGATCTAACAGTTTGGGGGCTCGTCCGGGATATTCCCAAGAAACACGGGACTGGGGGACTGAGAGGTCATCCTTCATCACAGGTAAGTTGTTTATTAATAATTTCCTGTGGTGGTAGGATTGATTGAACTCATCCCATGATATCCTTGGATGCAGCTCTAAGAGTTAGTCCAGGAAGATTTGTCTGGAAGGGTACTGTTTAAACACACAGCTACCTGGCAAATATTTTGGTAATCCCTCCAGTGCGAGGAAGATCCGTGCAGATCCGCTCTGCCGGATATCCGTTTAGATCCGCTCTGAAGGAAAATAAAGTGTTGATGGGAATATTCCGGTTGACAAATTAATAAAATTGGCTGAATAATTATAATTAAAGAATTATAAAAAGACCCCTTTGGTGTGGTGTGGCAAATTAAAAATCAAATTAGGTGAAGGATGGGTCAAAAGATATCAAGACCAATTCAAGATGAGACACCCCGAAATTGGATGTTTAGAAATAATTGTGGATATTGGACTGAACCCTATTTATCAAATTTAAGTGGGTGGGCTCAAGGAAAAATACAATTGGATCCTTTCCCCAAAGAAGGCTCTTTTAAGCCAGGGGATATGGAAAGTGCAAATTCGATGTTTAATGGGGGCTGGGGAGACCCAGAGTGGAATGATAAGTACATGAAAAAATCATACAGTAAATGGAAAGAAATGAAAACATATTGGGATAAAGGTCCAGAGAGGCCAAAATTTAAAAAAGGAAAAAAGGGGTATCCATATCAGCCCTATGCCTCAACATCCCCTTCAAATATTTGTCAATATAAGGCGCCTACAGTAGAGGAATTGAAAAAACCTCTCATTCCATCAAAATTATATCCCACCCTGCCAGAATGTAGAGAGACACAGCAGTGTGTGGCAGGGGGGGGCGCAGCTCCCAGTAAACGGGCAGACTGCGAGAAAGCAAAATGTGAACAAAAATCAAAGCCTGCTTTAATGTTTGTGAGACAGGGAAATCAAATTTCCATATGTCCTGCTAAGGCAAGTGACATTGAAAGTATATGTAACAATCTGCCTTCTCCCTCTCATCCAGTGAAATTTGTGCAGATTCTGAAATGTCATACCCGTTATGCACAACTGACGGGTCCAGATTTTAAAGTAATACTCCTCAGAACTTTGGGGGATGATGTGACAGAGACAGAGATAATTGATGTGTGTCGTTCTCTGAAAACAGAAAATGATAAAATGACTGGAAAAGGGAAAGTAAGGCGAGAGAAATGTCATTATTGTGGCAAACCTGGTCATTGGGCAAAAGAGTGCAGGAAACGAAATGATGGGGAAAGACGCAGACAGGGAGACGCAGACAGGGAGAAACAGACAAAAAGGAGAATTAAAAACTCCAACCAAGAGTAACAAATACCAAACAGAATGGAATGGACTCCCCAATAGGGATGCCTAAGGAGTGAAGGAACCCCAAGTACTTCTGCTCACTCTAAAATATAAAAATAACAAAACTGATTTGCCAAATTTGGAATTGAATGTAGATGGTAAAAAATATTGCCTGTGGTCACAAGTGATAGTCAACATTTTATGAAAATGATTTTGATAATGATTTTTCTTTTTCTTCCCTTCTGTGCTGATGGTGCCCACTGAGCCACACCCTCATCCTACTGTGTGAAGCTGAGAGTGAGGGAGAAGAGATAGCGTCACTGAAATGAGTAAATCCAAAACTGTGAAACTGTGGGCTAAGCACAAGCTTTCTTCAATGATAAACCGTACACTGCGTTACTGAAAACAAAAACACCGGTCTATGTAAAACAATACCCTCTTTCTCCAGAAGGGCATTGAACCTGTGACTGAAAATTTGTTAAAACATGGCATTATTATTAAGACGCACTCACCATATAACACACCTTTTAATCCTATTCTCAAAGCAGATGGACAAAGTTGGCGACTGACACAAGATTTGAGAAAGATCAAAGATCTGATCTTTCACCAGTGGTACTGGATGTGGTAACTATAATAAATTCAATATCCTACACATAAATTCTATACTGTCCTTTATATATGTTCTGATTTTTTTTTCAGCATACTGATATCTGAAGAGGTGCAGCCATTATTTTCATTTATGTACAAACAACAACAATTTACATGGACACGTCTTCCTCAGGGCTACGTTGACTCGCCTGCTGTGTTCTCTGCAATCGTGCACAAAACCCTCAGCAACATCAAGCTCCCACCAACTACGCTCATCTCAGCCACAACGACAGCAGAGAACTGAACAGGCCTCCATCATTGTCTGCTTCAAGAAAGAAAGTGCAGTGGGTGAGACCACAAGTCTCTTATCTGGGACACATTATCTCAGAAGGCCATTGACACCAAGCCTCACCACAACAAGTCATCAAGTGGACTGTTGAAATGAACTACAAAAAAGACTTCCACCTTTACGTGCACGAGAGCGGGGCATTGCAGCGGGGATACTGGCCCAGGAACACGGTACAAGTTATCGCCCTTTGGCGTATTTTTCCAAAACATTAGACAACATTACACAAGGTCTGCCTTCGAGCAGTGGCTGCTGCTGCCCTGATGGTATGAGATGCTGAAAAAACAGTACACATCCACTGACGTTACACACCTCACATTAGGTAAATGCAATTTTACATAATCTTAATACACATGACGGCACAGTGCAACTACAAATTCAACGAATAAGCCAACATCTGTGCCACACACTGCTGTCATTGCTTTGAGAGAGTTGCTTAGTACTGCTGACCAAACCACTGACAGCACTGATGAGGTACCTGATTGTTTGAAATCAATTGAAACTGAAACTGCTTGTAGGACCGATCTGTTAGATACGGCCCTAGAAGAGGGGGATAGTCTATATGTTGATGGTTCATGTTCTAAACCATCAGATGGTTTATAGTTATGCAGAAAAACATTACCATACACATCAGCACAGGCAGTGGAACTTGTTAATAAAATTGTCAAAATTTATACTAATTCTAAGTAGACATTCTGATTTGATAGTAGATTTAATTAATGTAGTGCAGCTGACGAGCAAAGTGGCCATAGTCAAGGTGAGGGGACATGCAGCAGGGGATTAAGAGCAAGTAAGTAATCAATTGGCCAAAGTCGACACTTGTGTTGCTTATACGTCACTATCATGGTCTCTCGCACACAAGTGCTGCTAAGACAGCTCAGGCAATTAATGCTTTATCTGTGCAAAAACTAACATCCATTGACAGATTCACAAAGTGGCCAGAAGCTTTCCTATGTGCGAGGGAGAATGCAAAAAATGCAAAGAAATTATACCCAGATTTGGGATACCAAGTGTCATTTAAAATGATTATGGAACACCTTTTACATCCAAAGTAACACAATTATTGGCTAAAAATTTAACTATTGATTGATTTAACAGAACGATCAAAGATATATTAACTAAAGCGTGTTTAGAGACGGAAAAAATTGGATGACTGTATTGCAAGCTGTTTTAGCTGAAATACGAATGACACCATCCTCCACTACTAAAATGTTTCCTTTTGAAATTCTGATGGGTAGGCCTTTCCCGACACCATTGGTCAAAGGCCGCGCTGGCGTTTTTCTTCTTTAGGTGAAATGGAGGATCCTGGACGACTATGTCACGGAGCTGGTCGAATAATTTAATTCTATTAATGGTGATGTTTCACTAACTCTTCCTCTCCCCTCAGAGAAACCAACACACAAGTTTGTGCAGGTGCTGATAAGGAGTCTGAAACCAGTCAAGATCAGAGAGCCAAAATATCTGGGGCCGGCCATGGTGATTGCAGTGACAAGGATGGGAGTGCTGACTGACCTGCAGCCGCAATTGATGCACGCGAGTAGACTGAAGGCTGCCCCGTGCCAAGGGGGACGTTCAGATTAATTAGGAGAGTAAACATATGGCCGGAAAGGAGCTGAACACGCAGCGTTACGTCCATATGCGATCTGACTAGTTAATCTAGTCAATTAATCTAGGACCAACATAACAACGTCAAGGACCATGGAAGGAGAGAGCAGTTCAGCAGTGTTGGAGAAAACTTTGACTGCAGAATGGGACTTGTAACAATAACTTTGAACTCGGCTATGCCTGCTGCCATGACATGGACACATGGACGACACCAAGGACTCTTTGATTTGTCATGCCATACACAGCGTCTGGTCCGTTGTCCCTCTAACTTACAACGCTGCCAAGACAATCAACATGAACTATGTAAAAAGGACAATGGTTCTCTAACTGGGCGACATACTTTAATTTGTTGTTTCCTGTTCTACTGTTTACTGTTTACTGATGATTTTACTGCTTTTATGTTTGGCTCCATGCATATTACAATCCATACAGGGAATGATTAAGACAAGTCTTGGAATAATCCATAGATCACAGTATTAGATTATGATTATGTGTTTAGATTTTGCTTGCTATTATTTGAAAAACAGATTGATCAATTTTCTTTAAAGGGAAGCACTAAATCATAAATGATTTAAAGTGGCCATTGTTAAATATTTTTTTATTTCTTGGGCTTCACTTTCTGACTTTCTCTGTGTCTTGGGATTTTTCCATTGTGCAGCTCATGTGCCTACCTAGACAAAACAACAAGTAGTAGTCCTTGGACACACTGACACTCTCACACGTAACCAGAAGTTGAAGACACACACACATTTACGCACATACATTTCTTATTTGTTATTATATTTTGTGAAATGCCATACATGGTAAGGTTTACACGGTAAGTCGTATGATTGGATGCTCAAGCCATCCTGGAGATTGTTGTTTGACCTATGTCTATAAATATGACCCTTCTTCCTGAATAAATCTGAGAATGCTTTGTACCACACTTGATCTGTGTCTGCTTGGTCATTCTCCCGAGATCTTGCGCTGCTGCTGCCACACATCACAGGGGTTGAGGCGCCTGTTTCTTAACTGATGACTGGAATTACAAATATTCTACCTATTATTGAGATTTTGATCTAACAAGAACAAAGCGTCAAAGGATCAAGTTATGTTTAGCACAGGCTTTGTTTTATTAATAAATTGAAAAACCCCATTATAAAACCCCATATGAAAACCAGTGGTGAATTAGTCTTACAGATTCTGATGTCATACATGCACCACTTTATAGACTAAACGTGTAATACGCATTCGCATGACATCACCACTTTCACTAATTCATGTTTTTATAGTTTACACACAGACAATAATTGTATCGTTTTCAAAGACTTGCACTTTGAAACCCATTTTTAAAAGTTTGCATTTTTAGGCCCCCAAAATGCTGCTGTTCTGTAAATAATTGGCCAAAATGCATAAAAAGTTTTCAGTTTTTAGTTGAAAATGGTGTCATGTAAATGCCCCCTCAATGTGTCAGATAAAAGAGACAAATGCAAAATGTGCAGAGGGGTGGGTCTCCAAGATGCTTAAACTCTACAGGTCCAGAAGAGAATTAAAGGTAATCAATTAAGCTAAAAGGGGAGGAGCCACCTTAATTCAAAGCTGTACAAAATGGCCAAGCAAAGCACTGGTGTGTGTTGTGGCATTTGTGTTAATGTTTGTTAGAATGGAGTTTCTGCAAGGTGTGTTAGTGGTGGTTGTGCTTGTTGCATTTGATCTGCCTGATGCATGGGGAAGTTTGAGGTACAGTCAAAGTCCAAGAAGCATGAGGCCAAAATCAGATCCAGCTTCCAGAAGTCCTGGCCTTTCTCCTCTAGGGCTTTGGAACCCTTTGCAAGTGGCTTCTCAGAGTCCTCTGAGTCCTGTCTCAAGAAACCTTGCACAGGATCCTTTTGGTCTTCAGGAGAAGCAGCTGTTGCAGGGTCCAGTGAAGCCTTTGGATTGGAGGTATCCCATTGTTCCTGAGGTGCAGAGGGAGTTGGCAGTGGACTTCCAGTTGAGGCAACCTGTGACTCCCAGCAGTGTAGCTGTTCAATGCAGTGAGAACCGGGTTCTTGTAGAGGTCCAGCAGGACTTGTTCAGCAATGGTCAGTTGATCCAGCCAACTGGTCTGTCTCTAGGTGGATGTCCTGTTGTTGGTCAGGACACTGAGTCTAGGGTGCTCGTCTTTGAGTATGAACTACAGGACTGCAACAGTGTGCTGATGGTAAGAACTCTCTAATCTTAATGGGTTGATTGTATGAACTATCCCATAAATGGTATGAATGCTGCTTAAAGAAGAATAACCTGTGCTCTAGTGTTAAGGTGTTTTTTTTTTTATTTTATTTTTTTTTTTATATAAACCTGGAATAGCACATGTTTAATCCTAAGTTTGAGACTTGTACTTTTCTATGGCAACACTGTTTTATTTTTTTTTTTAACTGATTGTCTCATTTAGGAGTTATTCCACCATATTGCACAATGCACTTTCTCCCAAAGATTAGTGCACCGTCTTTGACCTTCACGGTAACCACAATCTCTTCCAGGTGAATGAGGATGAGCTTGTCTACACCTTCTCGCTTACCTACACCCCTGAGGCACTTGCTGGTACTCCAATTACCCGGGCCGATGGTGCAGTTGTTGGCATTCAATGCCATTATCAAAGGTAAGTGGTCTTTGACTTTCTGCATGCTTGTGCAGCTTTGAGACCATCTAATGGGTACTTTCATGAACCGTAGGCTTCACAATGTAAGCAGTAATGGCATGAGGCCAACATGGATCCCTTATGCCTCAACGGAGGTTGGTGAAGAAGTCTTGCTGTTCTCCCTGAAGCTCATGATTGGTTAGTACAGGTTTACATCTTTAACCTTATAATTGTGGCTGTGCCAAAAAAAAAAAAAAAAAAAAAAACCTTTTTTTTTGTAGATGATTGGTCCTATCAGAGGCCTTCAAACTCTTACTTTCTGGGTGGCGTTATTAATGTTGAGGCGTCTGTGAAGGTGTACAATCATGTGCCTCTGCGTGTGTTTGTGGACAGCTGTGTGGCCACTCAAGGACCAGATGTGAACTCTCTTCCAAGATATTCCTTCATTGAGAATCATGGGTAAGGTCATGGCACTTGGTTTTTATAGGACTCTTTTGTAACTGTCAGAGTCGTGGGTTAGGTCAAGTTGCTTGATGCTACAGTTTATTTTCATGAGTTCTTTGTAACCACTTCTCAGGTGTTTTGTGGATGCCAAGGCTACAGCTTCCAGCTCCCGCTTCATGCCTCGGTCCCAGGAGGACAAGATCCAGTTCCAGCTGGAGGCTTTTATGTTCCAGGAGAGCTCCAGTCCTTATGTATGTACTAGGAATATCATGAGTGAGTTTAACTACCAGTCTGTGTATGTGACTTGTCATCCCTTGCAGATCTATATAACATGTATTCTGAAGGCAACTATTGCTTCTGTACCAAGTGATGCTCAGCGCAAATCCTGTTCCTTCGCTAATGGGTACATTTCACCCTCTTAACTTTTGACTTTAGGTCTTTGACTTCAAAGATGACTTTGCTCATGTTGAAGCTGGCATGTCTGTTACAGGTGGTTTGCTGCTGATGGAAACGACCAAGTTTGTGGTTGCTGTGACTCAACATGTGGTCCTGATGGTGGATTTGCTGCTTCTCCCTTTGGAGGTTGGTAGAGCTCCCTTTCTAAGGCTGCTTTTAATGTTTTCAAGTGCTCAATCCCTTTTTTTTTTTTTTTTTTTTTTTTTTTTTTTTTTTTTCCCCCTCTAGGCCTTCAGTGGGAAGGCAAGGCTTCGCTTGGTCCTGTAGTGGTTCAAGAGCGAAAGACTGTTTCTCAATAAAGTCATCAATCCTTGCATTTATCGGACTTGTCATTTTGCTAGTGCCATAGTTGCATCATAGTACTCAGTACTTATTAACCACATCTACGTATTAGTTACAGTTAGGGTTAGGTTGGGGGTTAATTGTAATTTACTGTTACTACATATACTTACTATAGTATCATGTAACTACAGCACTGTAAATTAAAGTCTTACTGCAAATGATTCCAAAGAGCTCTGGAGGCATGCCTTGTCCCATAAAGCACTGTAGGTGGAGTCAGTCTTCCTATCATGCCTATGCTCAAAGTATATGCATATCTCTACACATTTGTATACAATTTCCAAGCTTGAGCCCTAATGCTTAAATTAAAATTTTATTTGATCTGTATTCATAAACCTTTCTCTAGACTATTTGTTTGAGCTTGGGTGCTTTTTAAGTTTCTATCATAGACAAGCTGTCAGTTTCTTGGTTGTAAAATTGTGACTGAATGTAGCTTAAACTAAAGCTGCTTCTGTTAATGCAGTGCTTTTCAGTCCTGGGGCCTCATTTATAAAACTTTGCGTCTGCACAAAACAGGCCCTGAAAATGCGTATGCTAGCTGTGATTTTATAAAAACAAACTTGACAGGAAAATTTGCGCACCTCCACACAAACTCTGAGCCGTGTGTACAAACATTTTGGAGACAGGTTTGGCAACACCGATGGTAAGCTGAGGGACTGACGGCAGAAGGAAATCCACTTTAAATCCACATTGAGTCAATCATAAATGCAGTGCATGTTCACAATAACAGTTTAAATAAGACTTGCATGGAATTAAACTCGCATGGAAACTCACGTTTTCATTTTGATATACACGTTTACATTAATACTATACTTTCACTAATGGCGATAAGCGCTGAAGTTAAATTATATGAATTCAGATAGTAGATGTGCTTCATTCGATCACTTTTCCTGTGACACACTGTTTTAATCACAGTGAGGAGCGTTAGGAGCACAATAATTCCTCTTTAAACTAAACTGCAGATGTTATGACAAAATAGCGAGAACAACGATCAGTGATGCACACTTAAAGGGGTACTTCACCCCTGGAAAGATGAATGTGTATTTAAAATTGGTCATTTATGTAGTAGAAATGTGAAATTATTTTTGAATTTGGAGCTTTCTAGACTGAGAAAAGGCAGAAAATGTATTTTTGACTAATGTGGATGAAAGACAACTCCCAGAATGCACTTGTTTTGCTGCCCTTGCGAGGCCACGCCCAAACCACGCCTATCAGTTACAGGCAGCATTACCAGGAAAATTCAAACAACTAGGCTTGCTTTGTTACATATTAATTCTATAAATCGTGAGTTAGTTCATACATTTACAGCGAAATGGTGCTAAATTGCTTTGTACCTGGATGTACACCCAAAACCAGGAAAGGACAAGTAAGTTTCCATCATTTTCCGATTAAGTTAAAGATTTGGAGCGATGTAAACAGTGGCTGCGGGCCATCAAACACCCGAAGTTTGGAGATGACACCGTTATAGAAAACCTAAAAAAACGCAGAATATGTAGTTTCTATCTCAAGCACGAGGACTACGAACCAAATATCCTTGCAATGAAGAGAACCATTCTGAAGGACATTGCGATACCATCGATATTCACTTTCCCAGAGGACGAACAGCCTGGGCCATCTGGTACTAAGCGTATTCGCCTAGAGGTAAGACTCACTGATACTAGACTGATAACACAGTAGCCTATATGTAGTGTTGTAGGTAGCAGTAAAACTGCAAACTTAGCAAAGTAACGTTAGATAGACAATTACATATAAGTTGCATATAAGTTGACTGGTATCAAAGTAAAGCCACTGTTCTGTAAAACTGAGTTAGTCTATTTATCTATTTATGCTAACGTTACCACAAAAGCCTGTTGCTGTATTGGTTGAGATGACTGCAGAGACCGATAAATTTGCGAGATGAACCACTGATGTAGTGCAGACTATAACAAAATAAAGTTAATTACTGTAAGCTTAAAAATATAATTGACACCCACTTTTGATAAAATCTTTGATCTATGTCCGCGAGTAACCTCAAACGCGCATATGTATGGGCGTGGTGAAAAAATGCGGAACTACCTGCTATTACTGGCTGTAGTTTTAAGCCTCTGGCCAAAAAAGCCTCCGATGACGCAAAATTACGATTTTTGCGTCATCGGAGGCTTTTTTACAGAATAAAAATGCATAAATCTCTCATCTCGGGCTGATATGAAGGGGGAAAGCACGGTAATTCGAAAATACTAGTGGTATTCTACTAATACAAAGCTTAATGCTAAATCCTGAAGTAACCCTTTAACTTTGATATTATGAAAGACACTGCTGGATTCGGTGGTCAAATAGTCTGTTGTCCAGTTTGAATACTTCCAATGGTATCTTACTGTACAACCATAGCTGCACGGAGGTGTTGATGTTGTGTGAAGGATCTTCAAACAATTACCACTGTATTTGAAGGATATTATTTGAGGTAAACGGTAAGATTTTCTTTTTAAAATACTTTGTCAGTAATGCGGCAAGTCAGACAATTGTATTTACACTGCAATATAAGTAGGTCTATCTGTTTCCACTAAAAATAGCCTATAAACATCCTATAAGATATCTTCAGCTTATCAGCAAAACTGTATAAATTTGAATCGAATTGTTTTAAACTTTGAAAATACTATTTGGCCAGTGGAAATAAATGAATCAACTCAGGGATGGACTGGGACCAAAAATCGGCCCTGGCATTTTGGCCCAGACCGGCCCACCACCACATAAGATCACAAATACCACCCGTCCTTCCGCATATATATATATATATATATATATATATATATATATATATATATATATATATATATATATATATATATATATATATATATATATATATATATATATATATATATATATATATATATATATATATATATATATATATATATATATATATATATATTATATTATATAATTTATATAATTTCATGACTATATAGTTTACTAATATATATAATTTCATATAATTTCATGACTATATAGTTATAGATTACTAATATATATAATTTAAATTAATTAATATAATTAAGTTTATATAATTTATGCACAATACTTAGCGTGGTTATTAATTATATTTTTTGGGGGGACAGCACTCAGATAGGGGGGGTCCTGACCCCCCTGTCCCCCCCGCTATTTACGCCCCTGCTGCTACTACCGAAAACATTTGTGTCAATTTGACACATTTGGCAGCGTTTTTTTTTCTCTCACGCAGCTTCTCTGCACCTCCTTTGCGTTTCTTCTCCATGATCACCATCACACTGAAACTGCGTGCAGGCAGAAATCCTATATCTTTGCACAGTACCATGATTTTTTTTTTTTTTTTTTGCGGTCGGCGACCATCGGCCCCAAAAAGCACGTCGGCCCACCGGGAAAGTGCCCAGTATGCCAGATGGCCAGTCCGCCCGTGAATCAACTCTATTTTAAAACCTTTATCTGAAGTATTTTATACAATTTTGTTTTTATGGATATTTTGATATAATTATTCTAAAACATAAAGAGGATATTGGATGATTTTTATCAATGTAATGTGTATTGCACAAATGGCATTTATAGTCCTTATCTAATATTTTCCAATGTCTCTTATCTTTGACGGTGTTAACGATGGTGTCACGTGATGGGAATATGCATGGAAATAATATGCAGATGAGGTTATGCATAGTAAAACTAGGTGTCGTAAGCTCCATATATGGTGATTTCGGGAGGAGACAGGGTGGAGATGCACGTAGCCTACGCACAATCTTCTACTGACTGGGATTTATAAAGGGATTTGTGCGCAGGTTCTGGCGTACACATGGTTTTATAAATCAGATTTTTTTTTTTGTGCATACGTACACTTTTAGGATGAAATATACGCAAAGTTTTATAAATGAGGCCCCTGGTTCTAGGGACCCACTGATGTGCACATTTTGTATTTCTCTCTTATTTAACACACTTGATTCAGATTATCAACTCATTAGGTGAGAGTTCCACTAACTACTAAGAATGGAAAAGTTTTGTGTACAGACGACTTTTATCAAAACAATCCCTGTTCACATGGATCTGTGAAAATGATTATAATTACTGTATTCTGCTGCCAAGCCAGTTGTTGGCGATGATGCTTTGTAAAGAAACATTATGTGCCTATAGAGTAGTGCAGGTATGACGTCAGAACCCAGAAAACTAATTTGCTGCTGGTTCCTTTTGAATATTTCTAGGGAGTTGTATAATGTGTTTTTTGTGTGTGTAAAATAAAGCCTATGGTAAACAACCTCGCAATACTTTGACATTTTTTACAACATAAATTACACACACCAATAGTGAAAAAGGCAAATTTTCAAGTAGTTAAAACTTAGATTTTTAATAAGTAGCTAGAAAAGACAGTTTGGGGTTTGAGTGTGTATGTTGTAGAACAAAACGTCAAAGGATCAAGTTATGTTTAGCACAGGCTTTGTTTTATTAATAAATTGAAAAACCCCATTATAAAACCCCATATGAAAACCAGTGGTGAATTAGTCTTACAGATTCTGATGTCATACATGCACCACTTTATAGACTAAACGTGTAATACGCATTCGCATGACGTCACCACTTTCACTAATTCATGTTTTTATAGTTTACACACAGACAATAATTGTATCGTTTTCAAACACTTGCACTTTGAAACCCATTTTTAAAAGTTTGCATTTTTAGGCCCCCAAAATGCTGCTGTTCTGTAAATAATTGGCCAAAATGCATAAAAAGTTTTCAGTTTTTAGTTGAAAATGGTGTCATGTAAATGCCCCCTCAATGTGTCAGATAAAAGAGACAAATGCAAAATGTGCAGAGGGGTGGGTCTCCAAGATGCTTAAACTCTACAGGTCCAGAAGAGAATTAAAGGTAATCAATTAAGCTAAAAGGGGAGGAGCCACCTTAATTCAAAGCTGTACAAAATGGCCAAGCAAAGCACTGGTGTGTGTTGTGGCATTTGTGTTAATGTTTGTTAGAATGGAGTTTCTGCAAGGTGTGTTAGTGGTGGTTGTGCTTGTTGCATTTGATCTGCCTGATGCGTGGGGAAGTTTGAGGTACAGTCAAAGTCCAAGAAGCATGAGGCCAAAATCAGATCCAGCTTCCAGAAGTCCTGGCCTTTCTCCTCTAGGGCTCTGGAACCCTTTGCAAGTGGCTTCTCAGAGTCCTCTGAGTCCTGTCTCAAGAAACCTTGCACAGGATCCTTTTGGTCTTCAGGAGAAGCAGCTGTTGCAGGGTCCAGTGAAGCCTTTGGATTGGAGGTATCCCACTGTTCCTGAAGTGCAGAGAGAGTTGGCGGTGGACTTCCAGTTGAGGCAACCTGTGACTCCCAGCAGTGTAGCTGTTCAATGCAGTGAGAACCGGGTTCTTGTAGAGGTCCAGCAGGACTTGTTCAGCAATGGTCAGTTGATCCAGCCAACTGGTTTGTCTCTAGGTGGATGTCCTGTTGTTGGTCAGGACACTGAGTCTAGGGTGCTCATCTTTGAGTATGAACTACAGGACTGCAACAGCGTGCAGATGGTAAGAACTCTTTAATCTTGATGGGTTGTTGTGGCAGAGGATAGCCAAAGTCTTTCAAGTCAGTTCACGTGGCTGCTATATTTGGAATTCCACAGTAGATGAAACCAAGTCGTATCTGTTTGAATGTGTAAACCCTGAATTCTCAAACTACTTTAAACTTGCTCTTAAATACCCTTGAAACCGACAATCTATCATGAACCATTCCATAACTGGAGTGAACGGTGCTTGAACATTAGAGCAAAGGATTTATCATACTTGTTTTTTTTTTTTTTTCTTTAACCACCCTGGAACAGCTAATGTGTATTTTTAATCCTAAATGCATGTCTTCACTGACTAGCTGTGGCTTCACCTGAGCTTCTAAGGGCAGCTGTGCTGATGCAAAGTCTATGCTCTTTAGGCATTAGTGCAGTGTTGTAATTTCTCCCATTCATGGCAATATAAGACCACTGTCTTGGTGTATCAAGTCTTTGTTACCAAAAAGGTTATCCCAATCTCTTACAGATGAATGAGGATGAGCTTGTTTACACCTTCTCTCTTACCTACACCCCTGAGGCACTTGCTGGTACTCCCATTACCCGGGCTGATGGTGCAATTGTTGGTGTTCAATGCCATTATCAAAGGTAAGTGGACACTTTAACTTTCTGCACTGCTTCTTGTGCAACTGGTAGACCATATTAACTGGTACCTTCATGAACCGCAGACTTCAAAATGTAAGCAGTAATGCCTTGAGGCCAACATGGGTCCCTTATGCCTCAACGGAGGTTGGTGAAGAAGTCTTGCTGTTCTCCCTGAAGCTCATGATGGGTTAGTACAGGTTTATATCTCTAACCTTGTGATTGTGGCTGTGCCTAAAATGTTTTTTTTTTTTTTTTTTTTTTTTGGTAGATGATTGGTCCTATCAGAGGCCTTCAAACTCTTACTTTCTGGGTGGCGTTATTAACGTTGAGGCGTCTGTGAAGGTGTACAACCATGTGCCTCTGCGTGTGTTTGTGGACCGCTGTGTGGCCACTCAAGGACCTGATGTGAACGCCCTTCCGAGATATTCCTTCATTGAGAATCATGGGTAAGGTCATGGCACTTGATTCTATAGGACTGTTTTAGTTGCTTTTTGTAACTACTATGTCACTAAGGTATCAAGTAACTAGATCTAAACCATGTCTTGGTCGACATTCATGAGTTGCTCTTTGTGATGACTTTGTCGTCAGGTGCTTTGTGGATGCCAAGGCTACAGCTTCCAGCTCCCGCTTTATGCCTCGGTCTCAGGAAGACAAGATCCAGTTCCAGCTGGAGGCGTTCATGTTCCAGGAGAGCTCCAGTCCTTATGTATGTACCACAAATGGCATTAACTTGACTTTTTTCTTCCCATCTGCTTCGGTTTTGTGACCTTGTCTGTCTCTTGCAGATCTACATAACGTGTATGTTGAAGGCAACTATTGCTTCTGTACCCAGTGATGCTCTGCGCAAATCCTGTTCCTTCGCCAATGGGTATGTATGTTGCACTTTTTATTAAAGTTGACTGCTCACATTGATGGTGCCATGTCTGTCTTGTTACAGGTGGTCTGCTGCTGATGGAAACCACCAAGTTTGTGGTTGCTGTGACTCAACATGTGGTCCTGATGGTGAATTTGCGGCTGCTCCCTATGGAGGTTGGTAGCTCTTGCATTTTCTAAGGTTGCTCTTGATATTTCGAGTGCTTTATTTATTCGTTTTCCCCCTTTTCCTCTCTCTAGGCCTTCAGTGGGAAGGCAAGGCATCACTTGGTCCTGTAATGGTTCAAGGGCGAAAAGCTGTTTCTCAATAAAACTGACAATCCTTGCATGCATCCGACTTGTCACTGCTTCATGTCTGGTTGAACTGCTCTTAAAGTGCTCTTGAAGCATTGGTTTACACTATAATTTTTAGTTTGATGGCAGCATTCTTGGTGACGTTACCCATGATGCTTAAGAATTTGGCAAATGATTTCAAAGGGGCTCTGTGGGGACTGTACCTCTTTTATAAAGCACATAATGAAACAAATGTTGACTAGTGTACAATTTATTGAGAATAAGTTAACCACTTGAATTCTAATAATGGTACAAGACCTTGTCACTCACACATGATCTAAAGCTAATGTTAAGTGTCTCCTTAACTCAGTTGATTGTCTAATACTCTGGTAAATTGTTCTGTTGCCCCATTGGCTTGGAAAAGCTTGTGGCTTAAAGGGTAGATGCAATTGGGTATCAACACAATGAAATTACACCATATTTATGCAAAATCATTCCTAAAGAGATCATATACAGGGAAAATGAGTACTAAAATAGATGATTGAGGAATATCACATGATGGGGGTGCTGAGGCACACTCCCATTTGAACATAACTTTTTTTTTTTTTTTTTTTTTTTTTTAAATCAGTTAAGGGCATGTCAAAGAATGTCTATATGTTGCAATATGGTAGCATTCAATATGATTATTCATAAGATCTAAGTACAGTCAATTTCCAAGGGAGTTCCTTGTAGCACTGTGAGTAATGTAACTGTCCATATCATATCCCTGTGCTCTCAAAGCTTGTGTATATGCATATTTTGTGATAATTGCTTATTATATATAATCAACTTCCAATTAAATGTTTATGAATCTCTAGTCTCATTCATTTGAGCTCAGCTCACAGGTCTGTGAAAATGCTGTATTTTGCTGCCAGGCCAGTAGTTGGCAATGTCACTTTGTAAATAAATACTATGTGCCTATAGACCAATTTGGTGTTTGCAAACAGCGATGATGTTTTTTTGTGGGCGGAGCCTAGCTGGTTGCAGAAAATGACAGTTGAGCAGTAGAAGTCTATGGAAGCCACGAAATAAAAGAATAAAAAAAGTTAATTTCAAGTTTATATCTCACAATTCTGACTTTTATTTCTCGCAAATCTGAGTTTACATCTCACATTTCTTACAAAGAAAAACAGAATTGTGAGATATAGCCTACTCGTTATTCTGTCTTTTCTGAATTGCAATTTATCCCGCAATTCTGACTTTTCCCCCCTCAGCATTGTGAAATAAACTCACAACTGCGAGTTATAAAGTCCGAACTGGGAGTAATAAACACGCAAATGCAGGAAAAAAAAGTCAGAATTGTGAAATAAAAATTGTTTAAAAGTTATCTATGTAAAATATTATAGGTTTAAATTATTTTAATTATAATTATTTCATGCCGTGTAACTGCTATGTATGTATGTCCTCTGAACTGCATATGTGAATTATGTAGACTTACTGTTTACATCAAATTCCTGCTTTAATAGTAGACTAATCCTTGCAGGTGTCATCAGTCCAGTCTGTAAAACGTCTCATTTATCTTCAAAGGACGTTTTCAACAATGGTTTTCTTTAAAAATGAAGACTATATTTTTTGCATTCCGATTCCAACATCCAGAGGCACAACAAAACATTTTTCTCTTATTCTGTGGATTTTGCACATTTTCCTTCAATTGCTACCGCTATTTTTCTGCAACCAGTATGCGCGCGCAGCTGCAAGTGACGTAATTGTGACGTCTGCTCCAAAGTGGTCTATAGACTGAACACTTAATATGCATGCACACGTCACCGTTTTCACACATTTGCATTTTTGTAGTTTACAGAGACAATAATTGTATTGTTTTTAAAAAAACTTGAAACACATTTTCAAAAGTTTGAATTTTTAGGCCCCCAAAACACTGTTGTCCTGTAAAGGAATTGCCAGAATGCATAAAAAGATTTTAGCTGAAAATGATGTCATGTGGTGGGTCCACAAGATGCTTAAACTCTACAGGTCCAGAGGACAATCAAAGGTAATCAATTAAGCTAAAAGGGGAGGAGCCACCTTAATTCAAAGCTGTACAAAATGGCCAAGCCAAACACTGGTGTGTGTTGTGGCATTTGTGTTAATGTTTGTTAGAATGGAGTTTCTGCAAGGTGTGTTAGTGGTGGTTGTGCTTGTTGCATTTGATCTGCCTGATGCATGGGGAAGTTTGAGGTACAGTCAAAGTCCAAGAAGCATGAGGCCAAAATCAGATCCAGCTTCCAGAAATCCTGCCCTTTCTCCTCTAGAGCTCTGGAACCCTTTGCAAGTGGTTTCTCAGTTTCAGAGTCCTCTGAGTCCTGTCTCCAGAAACCTTGCACAGGATCCTTTTGGCCTTCAAGAGAAGCAGCTGTTGCAAGGTCCAGTGAAACCTTTGGATTGGAGGTATCCTGTTGTTCCTGAAGTGCAGAGAGAGTTGGCAGTGGACTTCCAGTTGAGGCAACCTGTGACTCCCAGCAGTGTAGCTGTTCAATGCAGTGAGAACCGGGTTCTTATAGAGGTCCAGCAGGACTTCTTCAGCAATGGTCAACTAATCCAGCCAACTGGTCTGTCTCTAGGTGGATGTTCTGTTGTTGGTCAGGACACTGAGGCTAGAGTGCTCATCTTCGAGTATGAACTACAGGACTGCAACAGTGTGCTGATGGTAAGAACTCCTTATTCAGTGTGTGAAGATATCCAGAATTCCTTTCAAGGTGTGTCCGTTCACATGGCGGCTGTTTTTGCAACACTTTGTAGTGGCTATTTTGTGCATTCAAGACCAAGTCCTATTGATTTGAATGGGGGAAATCCCAAGATCTGAAACCATTTGCTAATCCTCCTTTTGATTTTAATGTTATTTCAAACCAGCAACACTATCTGACATGAATGGACCCATAATTTAAGGCCTGTTCACAACAAGAGAAACTAAATCAGTATTCACATCAATGCACATTAAGCATGTGCTGCAGTTGTCTTCTGCTGCTTTTAAGTGTTTGTCCACTATTTTGCACAATGCACTTTGTCCTGTACATGGTAATGAGTGCACCATCTTGGTATGATGTCTCTGTGAGAATCTCGTTTCAACTACTTTTAATCTTCCAGATTAATGAGGATGAGCTTGTCTACACCTTCTCTCTTACCTACACCCCTGAGGCACTTGCTGGAACTCCAATTACCCGGGCTGATGGTGCAGTTGTTGGCATTCAATGCCATTATCAAAGGTAAGTGGTATTTGACTTTCTGCATGCTGCTTGTGCAGCTTTGAGACCATCTAATGGGTACCTTCATGAACCGTAGGCTTCACAATGTAAGCAGTAATGCCTTGAGGCCAACATGGGTCCCTTATGCCTCAACGGAGGTTGGTGAAGAAGTCTTGCTGTTCTCCCTGAAGCTCATGATGGGTTGGTGCAGTTTCTTTGGACCTTTTGTTCTTGCAAAAGTGGCTGTGTCTAGTGTTGCTTTCCTTTGCAGATGATTGGTCCTATCAGAGGCCTTCAAACTCTTACTTTCTGGGTGGTGTTGTTAATGTTGAGGCGTCTGTGAAGGTGTACAATCATGTGCCTCTGCGTGTGTTTGTGGACAGCTGTGTGGCCACTCAAGGACCTGATGTGAACTCCCTTCCGAGATATTCCTTCATTGAGAATCACGGGTAAGGTCATGGCACTTGATGCTATAGGGCTCTCTTGTAACTAGTCTAGTTGCTTGCTGCTATAGTGTTTGTGTTTTTTTTTTTTTTTTTTTTTTTTTTTTTTTTTTTTTTTTTTAAAAACCACTTCTCGTCAGGTGCTTTGTGGATGCCAAGGCTACAGGTTCCAGCTCCCGCTTCATGCCTCGGTCCCAGGAGGACAAGATCCAGTTCCAGCTGGAGGCATTCATGTTCCAGGAGAGCTCCAATCCTTATGTATGTACCAAGAATATCAGTCAGTTTGATTGCTCTCCCCATCTGCTTTGGTTTTGACTTCTTTCCTTTATCCCTTACAGATCTACATTACATGTATTCTGAAGGCAACCATTGCTTCTGTACCAAGTGATGCTCAGCGCAAATCCTGTTCCTTCACCAATAGGTATTTTTTTTTTTTTTTTTTTTTTTTTTTTTTATTAAATTGACTGTTCAAGTGGCAGTGTATGATTTGTCTTGTTGCAGGTGGTTTGCTGCTGATGGAAACGACCAAGTTTGTGGTTGCTGTGACTCAACATGTGGTCCTGATGGTGGAATTGCTGCTTCTCCCTATGGAGGTTGGTAGCTTTTGCTCTTTGTAAGGTTGACATTTCAAGTGCTCAGTTTAAATTATTTTTTCCTTCTCTCTAGGTCTTCAGTGGAAAGGCAAGGCTTCACTTGGTCCTGTAATGATTCAAGAGCAAAAGACTCCTTATAAATAAAATTGAGGAACCAATTCTTGCTTGTATCTGTCTTGTCACTTTGTCTTGTCTGGTTTAACTGCTTTTGACTTGGTTCATTCTGTCAGTGTAGGGAAATTGATTTGTCCCAGATGGTACCTTTACAGTTCCTATAGTTGACTCTCTCAAAACAATTTAATGTAAGCTTTTAAGTGTATAGGGTTTTTTCTCTAGCTAGTTGATTTTGGTTCATGGCTTGTGCTATAATGTTATAGGAAATTAATGAGGGTGAAAAATATACTTCTGAATTGGGCTTTCACTGTTTTTTTGGAGTTTTTAGGTGGTCTTCCTATTAAAAGGTAGGTAGTAAGTGACCTTTAGTCCCATTAGCAGCCTCAAATGGAATTGAGATCATTGTTTTTAAACATGTTTCACAATACACCCTTGGAGTTTCTGGACTGGCAGTGGTGACTTGCTGGTACATGCATTCTTTGAGATGAATAGGAATGCTAATGGAGTGCACTCCAGGTATTGTCAGAGCATTTCCCATTTTGAGATCCCCCACCACCTACAAAATGGATTGTTTTATAAGGTTTTTTTTTTTTTTTTTTTTTTTTTTTTGTCATGTTGCAATTAGTTCAGTTTGATATTTAGGGTGCCAAACTTGCAGATGTGCTTGGCTTCATTTTATCCCATAGCAGGTGGATTATACAGTAATCACAAAAAATGGCTGATTGTGACACTAGTCAAAGATAAGGTCTCACATTAAACCTTTAATGTATTGACTGGAATTTGAGAATCCCAGTGGACCACCTTAAATGTTCATCACTTACTATATGCAACATATCGGGCATTGTTTCTTGCATAGCACTGTTTCACAGTGAATGTCAATCTTTGAGTTTGAGGACCATTGACTCTGTTTATTGCTTCCCAACAGATTTCCAATAAAAACACTCATGCTTAATGATTAAAAACAGACAATTTTTTTTTTTATTGGTGTTTTAATTCATTACTTGGATGCAAAGTTGAACTGAAACCCAGTTTTGTTGCATGGACCATCATATAGTCTCAGGCTTTGAACTTAAATTCACTTTTTTCCTTTTTGTTCAGGTCCTTTTTTCCCATGTTCACCACCTCCGTGACCGTGACCATGACCGTGTCCTTGACCTTGCTGACCTTTGCCTTTGCCTTTGCCTTGGCCTTTTCCATGCTTCCCCTACAAGACATAGCAATAAATTCAAAGGGGTAAGATGTCTGATAATAGATGGATAACAGATGTCTGTTACTGGATCTGTTAAAAGTGCATTATTGTTTTCACAATTAAATTTTTTTTACCTTTTCACCTTCATCTCCTGAGCCCTATGAGACAGGAAATATGACAATATGATTAGCATAAAATGGAAGTTATTGAACTTTTTATGTAGAAGTGTAGAAAGACTGTTATTGTCTTCATACCTCAGAGTGAGAATCCGAATCTACGCAATCCTGTTAATATACAGTGTATCAGTGTATCATTCTTTAAAATGAAACTTTTAATCAATCCATATAATTGCTATGCACAATTAAAAAGCATATTTGATAGGAAATGCAAATATCTCACCTTCTTTGCTGCAGAAGACGTTAGGAAAACAAAAACACACATAAACAATTGTTTTTTGATGGCATTTAGTCAAAACAGTTGGAAAAGTGTAAACGTAAAACATCTTGAACATTTAATAAAATGTCTTTCGATGCCACAAACAGAAAGATGTCAGTATATTTATATGAAATATCACTTACGTGGGTCACTCATGTTGAGACTGTCTGATATGCAAATTGGCAGTAACACTGAACAATAAAAAAGAGCCATAAGTGAATTTTCCTTGAATAATTCCTTGTTATAATCAGCAAATTAAGTTTCTTAATGGACTAAATTATTTAATCTGTTTTGGTATCTGCGTCATCAGACAGAATCATGCATTTGACAAATATCTCTCAGTCCTGTTGCAGCGAATAAATGAGGAATGTCTTACCTTTTGTCTTGTCTTGCTCTTTCAGTGTGGAAATGCATTTTCTGGCTGTATTTATACACCAGATCCGCCCTCCTCAGGTGACACGATACCTGTTCATCCGCACCCAAGAGTGGATAAACAAGTCTGTGTCTGTGTGCTCATATGAAAAGAGCCGGTTGATAATTATTTGGTTGAGTTTGGCTGTAGTTTCTAGATATGCTACAAATGTGTCTCAGATCACCTCTATTAGTGTGTTTCATGTATTTGAGTGGATGGCTGATGCATTGAACATTGGGTAACACTTTATTTCAATAGTTCACTTAATCTTTCTACCAACTATAACTGCAACTACTTGTTATCTAGCAGTCATTAGAGCATTAGTAGACTGTTTAATATCTGCTAACACTTTATTTTTGATGCTCCCCAACAGACTAGTAAGTGGGCTATTGAAATAAAGTGTAACCAACACGTGTTCAAAACGTGCAAGTTCCTCTAATAAAATGACACAAGACATCTAATCTGTGCATGTATAAACATGTGAGTTTAAATGTAAAAGTTCTGATGCTGTAAAATGGAGTAGATTTTTTTTTGCTTGTCATGGGGAGAGGAATGTTATCGTCCTATTAATGCAGTCCGGATGGAGGAACGCCCAAAATATCTTGGCAGATTCACACAAACAGACAGCAGACAGTTGAAGGAATCATAATTATTGCCTGCTTTTCCACATCACTTCACAAACCAGAAAGTCAACAAAAGTCAGAAAGATCTTTCGAGATGTCAACCAGATGTCTGTGAATGGTGTAAAGTTAAGAAACATTTTACAAAATACACACTTAGTAAAAATGTGTAAAAATTGTACCTTTAGGGGTACGACGACTTGTCACTGGGGCAGAACCCTTAAAAGGACATCTTTGTTTTTTGCTTTCTACCCCTAAAAGGTGCATATTAGAGTAGCAATATATACTACTATGAACATTTTACAGGTTGATAAGGTACAAAGTTATGCTTTTAATACTGCCCAAAGAGCTGTTTGACCCCTAAAGGTACAATTTTTGCTTTTTTTTTTCAGAGAATGAAAAAAAAGTTTACTTTCTTTTAAAGTAATTGTCTTGCATAATTCAATTAACAAACATTTTCATAAAAAATGTCAGCTGAAGTGACTTTTTAGAGCTGATTTACACCAGAATTTGAATTCTCCTCATATTTGAAGAGGTTTGCATCATTGATTCTGTTATTTTTCTGTTTCAGAATGTTTGGACTTCATTTATGAGGTAATTAAAGTCAGGAAGGTGTTTTACGTGTGTAATCCTAATTACAAAACAGATATTAGTGCTTCAATCGATTGGTAAATTAACATTATATCAGTTAATGAATTACTGTAAATTTAGGTTAAATCTGTAAATCCTAAAATTTAATTTTTTACAGTAAATTTCTGGCAACCACAGCTGCCGGGGTTTTTACCGTAAATTTAATGGATTTTTTTACAGTGTGTATTTTTTAAAAATTATTACTGTATAAACCTTTAAATTATGTTTTTGAACTGTAAAATAGACAGTAAACAAAGTGCTGTCCCGTAAAGCCTAAAATGTTGCTACCATATTTTTTTACGGTAAAGTTCTGGCAACCACAGCTGCTGTTTTTTTTACTGTAAATTTTATGAGGATTTTTTATTTTTTTTTACAGTGAGGTACACCCATTCTTATTGGTATAAAATTAATCACTAGTCATATTCAGCATTAAAACTAAGTGAATGAAAAACAGAAACTGTGCTTTAAAAAGTATATGACATTTAAAAATGTCAAATAACAAAATGTAAAACGGTCATTTATACTAAAGAAAGAGCAGCATTTGTGTTTGCTTTGATATTTGATCTATTCAGACATGATTCAATGCAAATGTGTTTGGTCACTGAATGATTTAACTTTGCCAATTGAGATTAATGATTTGAGTATCTGAAGCACAAAGACAAGAAATGTCACCTTAAAAAGCATTTTTTTAACGATAAGATAAATCACAAACATGATCTTTTAAATATAAATCTCCTGGACAGCACAGAGATGGAGACTTTTGCTCAACAGTGTCTCAAACGAAGAATTCACTAAAGATTTCCTAAGGTTATTGATTTCTGCTAAAGTTTGCATAAGTTCACATGTGTGTGATTGTAATCTGACACTAGATGTTGAGCTTTAGAGCACTGAAAAAAAAAGTGCTTGAATGCTTTATGTTTGTTTTATATTCTTTGAAACATAAAGCATTAGGGTGTTTGCTCTGTGAATCTGGATTAACTTGCTCTGTGTTTGTAAAGGTGTATGAAGAGTTGCATAAAGGCTTGAACACCCGTCATCTATAATTGATTTAATAAAGCTTGTTAATAAGCAGATTCACAGGAGAAAATGTGCTTAATTCTCATGAAATACAAAAGAAAATAGGCCTGTTTTTATTTATGCAAAATGAAGGCCTGGTTTCACAGACAGGGCTTAGATTAAAGGATTCCTTGGTTATGATTTCACATTTGTACCTTTAGTTAATGTGTAATGTTGCTGTTTGAACAACATCTGCAAAGTTACGACGCTCAAAGTTCAATGATATTTTCCATTACAGAAATCGCTTTTTAAATGACTGGTAGGGACTACAACAAGCTTCTTCCCTGGTTTGTGACATCACTAACCCTAAATTTACATAAACCCCGCCCCCGAGAACACACAACAAAGGGGGCGGGGCCATGTTGGGCTGCTTTAGAGAAGAGGAAGAGTTGTTGTAGTAGAGTGTTGTTGTCATGCCGTCATTTTACGCCGGACTGCTTCACAAACGAGGGTCAATTCAACACAAAAGATGAACATGACGGACACATGCTAGTGGATGAGTTGAATCAACTCCACAGCAACTACATCAATTTATCCACTAACCATTCAGAAACGTCTAAAAGTTGTAACTTCTTCCTGAGTCTCTCCATCAGTGTCGACTCCGGTTTGAACAATGTAAGGCTGAAAACTTTCGTCATTTTGGCTGCGTGAGATTCCCCAGCTTTGTTGTTGTTGAGCTGTTAAAGCTCCGCCCTTTTCTGGAAAGGGGGCCGGAAGCAGCAGCTCATTTGCATTTAAAGGGACACACACAAAAACGGTGTGTTTTCGCTCACAAATAGGGGCAAATTTGACAAGCTATAATAAATGATCTGTGGGGGATTTTGAGATGAAACTTAACAGACATATTTTGGGGACACCAGAGACTTATATTACATCTTGCAATATAACCCTAACCCTTTACGCCTGGATTAGTTTAATTAGGACATTTAAGTAGCTAACATTACTGGTGTGCATCTTGAGACAAAACAATGGCACTGACATATTTTCAGATATGTCTGTGCACGTTACTTTCAACAGCTCAAACATGCATTTTAGTCTGGGACTAGACTTAAAGCTTGTCTGTAAAACCGACTATTTTTTCATTTGATTTTGACTTGGACGCATTCCTGACAGGTTTTGTGAGATTCGCCTTGTCAAATTTACTTATGCAAGGTTCTTATTCAAACATTGTGCCTGTAATTATTTATGTAGAGCACAAAACAATGATGTCACATCACTTTTAACTAGGTTAACCAGCTTCATGCCAAGAAGGTGAAAGTTCTAGTTATCCTTAAAGACTAGATAAGGAACACTACAGGTTAGGGCATGATTATCATCACAGAACATTGACACGCACATCGAGAGGTTTACACTTCTAGGTTTTAAAACAACAAAAGTCAGTTCCCAACATTGTATCTCCAGGAAATTACATCATTTTTGTGGGGGAAACAGCAGCACATACATCAGTAATAATGAGTTCGGTGTCATGATGCACCATTATAGTTTTTGTTAACATTTTAAATTACATAAATCAGTTTGATACGATCATCAGATGTTTAAAAATATGAAGATAAATAATTGCGTAGATAATTAAGTTGAGGTGCAGATTTAAAATATTCCTTAAAAACAATGCAAGCATATTCAAAAGCACATTCTAGTCATGACTAGTGAAAGTTGATAGTCTGGGACTCTGGGAGGAGCATGAGTCACTCCTTTAACACCTCACACGCCTCGTCACATCTGATTGGTCGGTCAAAAGGGCTCGTCTGATCAGCACCAAACCGGCTACTATCATGAGATTTAGGTTTATTTTTAAAAGTTCAAAACACTCGTAATGCAGCATTCTTGCCGTCTGATTTTTGACATTTGTACAACGCCTAAAAATGTTTGATACTCATGAAAAGTGGTTCAAATGTGTATTTATTTATGCTTTTAAAAAAAATTAGAATATAAAATTTAAGATCACCTTTTTAAACAATGCAAAACATGACATTAAAATCCCAAAAAGCAATAAAAACATTTTAAAAATCCAGATAAATAAATGCATAGCCATTTTGCTCACATTGTTCAGTGTTTATGGGTGTTTTAAAGCTTAAGATGTAGAATTATATCTTTTGGCTAAGATATAAAAAATGGTATCTCAGTGTAACATGAAGACAGTGATATAATGGCCTGTGGTGCAGTGGAGGAGATGAGGATAACACTGGTTAGTTTTCCCTCGAGCAACAGGTGTGGTTTACGCTCGGTGTTTCAGGTGTGGTCTCTGAAACACATACCGATGTGACTATGAAAACATGCATAATAATTGGTTGCATATGTATGGATAGGACAAAGTTGCATAAACTTAGTTACTATATTAAGACTGTGCCTTAAGAGCTAGTTTGACCAAATTGCTGTTAATAAATGTTATTTTTCCAATTCAAATTACACCAATCTACCTTTTTTATGTAACAGACTTTACAAAATTAGGACCACTTCTCAAGAAAAATATTAGTGTCTTAACTATTAAGACTAGTCTATGTGGTTTATGTTTCACTGACATTCCTATATCTTGAACTAAACCACCTATGCAGAAAAACAGTTTAATCCCGCAGGCAAAGTCACTTTTATATGTTGATGCGCACTTTTAATTTAATGATCAAACACCAAAATTCATTGGGAGAACAAAAAACGACTCAAATGAGTCAATATTTGTCAGATGAATAAAATACAGAGCTATATGAAAGTGCGTAGCAGCTCAGATCACGTGGTTTCGCACTTTCGTCACTGAGCAGCAGGGGGCGCCAGATCTGATGTTAGTCACTCGAGTCAGATTCAGGCCTTCAGCCGGCTTGTTATGAACATGTGTTTTATACCTGGTTGGCAGGTAAGTGGACCCACATCCACCCTGAATGCGGGTTTGTCTGGTTATTTTATCTCATTTGGTCATCTTTATTTCTCTTTTAATGTCTGAAGTGTCATGAAAATGCTGACTGACTACAAACACGTTTACAGCACAAACAAACACAACGTAAACCAAATTATTAGCAAGATGTAGACAAAATACATCTTATTGTTATTTTTGTTTTAAAATATAGTGATATTTTGAGCTGTGTTAAATGTTTTAATCGTTAACAGGTTGTTAAACCACAAATTAACCATGGTTTTGCTACACTAGCCATAGTTTACCATGGTATTTTTAGTAAAACTGGCTACACAAATGGTAATAAATCCGCCAAAAAAGAGGGTTACTATGTTTTTACTATAATAAAAAACATGGTTAATTTTTGTAAGGACTGCAAAACCCTGCTAAGAAGACTAATGTGAATTTATGTTGAGTTTTAAACATGATTACCTTACCTGATACTTAAGTACTGTTGCTTTACTATGGTGATATGATGGTAAATAAAAATAAAAATAATATATATATATATATACACACACACACACACACACACACACACACATATATATGCATATATTTATATATATACACTACCAGTCAAAAGTTTGGGAACATTACTATTTTTAATGTTTTTGAACAAAGTCTCTTATGCTCATTAAGGCTGCAGTTATTTCATAATAAATACAGAAAAAAACAATAATATTGTGAAATATTATTACAATTTAAAATTATGGTTTTAATACTTTAATATAGGCTATTCTATTTTAATATACTTTAAAATATAATTTATTTCTGTGATGCAAAGCTGAATTTTCAGCATCATTACTCCAGCATTTATTCAAAATATATATCTTTTCTAACAATATAAATCTTTACTATCAGTTTTTATCAATTTAACACATCTGCGCTGAATAAAAGTATTAATTTCTTTCAAAACAAAGGAAGAAAAAAATGACTGACCCAAAACTTTTGAACTGTAGTGTATATTGTTACAAAAGATTTCTATTTTAAATAAATGCTGATATTTTTAAACTTTTTATTCATCAAAGAATCCTGAAAAAGTATCACAGGTTATAAAATAATATTAAGCACAAACACAACTGTTTCCAACATTGATAATAAATCATCATATTAGAATGATTTCTGAAGGATCATGTGACACTGAAGACTGGAGTAATGATGCTGAAAATTCAGCTTTGATCACAGAAATAAATTATATTTTAAAGTATATTAAAATAGAAAACCATAATTTTAAATTGTAATAATATTTCACAATATTACTGTTTTTTCTGTATTTATTATGAAATAAATGCAGCCTTAATGAGCATAAGAGACTAAAAATAGTAATGTTTCCAAACTTTTGACTGGTAGTGTGTGTGTGTGTGTGTGTGTGTGTGTGTGTGTGTGTATATGTATATATATATATATATATATATATATATATATATATATATATATCAATCAGAGGTCGCGTTAGACTTTAACATTGTCCGTCATTTTGACGGACAGGGTCGTAAAAATTCTGTCAAAATGTATTATTACCCGTCATTTTAATTATAATAACTCATTTAATTGCTTTTATTTTTGTTCACATTTTCATTTTTAATTATGAACCTACAGGACGATATATATATAGGCTTATCCATGTATTTTGAAGGACAGATTAACAGATTTAGACTGCGTAATTTCTCATGTTCAACACCCCGCAGCAGTGTTGGGCACGTTACTTTAAAAAGTAATTAGTTATAGTTACTAGTTACTTGTCACAAATAGTAACGCAGTTAGTAAATGAGTTACATCATTATAAAAGTAACTAATTACCAGGGAAAGTAACTATTACTAAATCAAATATGTAAAATAACTTGGATGCCCCTAATATTAAATATAAATAAAAAATAAATAAATTAGTCTAAAAATAAATTATTCTTGATCTGACTCGTGACTCCGCTCTTGCTTATACATGAAATTTCTCTGTACTGTACTACAGGTTACGTTTTGGTATAGCCATTAAAGAAAACATAATTTCATATTTATGTTTAAATAGTTCTATGTTATGTTTGAAATTCATCTATTTGATAATGAAAAGAGAAACAGCATGAGTAAGATAAGATGCGCAATATATCGGGAGACATGGAGTGTGTCAGACATGATTTTGACCACTTCATTAAGTTTTGTTTTATAGAAAGCCTTTCTTTAAAGTGAATTTCGTTTTGTAAAAATTGTATCTTAATTTTAATCAATGTTTCATCAACCAATTGCCTGGATGTAATAAATAAAAAGCAAATAGAACATATACTCATGACACGGAGGCGCGGCCGCGATCACTGGCGCGTGAACTGGAGCGCGTCTTATAGGCTAAATGAACCGAAACTCAGCGTATAGACTGCTTGCATCAGAGACGTGAGAAATATATCTATAGAAAGCTTGAAATATCCACTTTAACGAAAACAAAATAATTAAAAACGAAAAGAAATAGCTACTCTGATTATGTAGAAGAAACCGAATGAAATGTGAATTCTCTCTCTAGGCGCGTCCACTATGAGCAGATGATGAGAGTCGGTATGTCAGCTTCATCGTTGCAGCTGACACTGATTCAGAAAACATTACTTTATTAATAAACAATTAAAATGTCTCCTTGCTGTTTTGGTCACATTCATAAGACCAATATTGATTCGTAAATCCCAGGCTATCTTTTGGCTATACGCTGTTTTCAGTTGATGAATAAACAGAACATAGTGCGCCTCCCATCTAATAAGTCGCAATAAGGTTTAAAGATTTGTGTTGTACGGAAGAGGATTAGGGCCAAGCAATAATAAAAAAATAAAACCATCTCGAGATTAAAGTAGTTAAATTTCGAGAAAAACTCGTTAAATTTCGAGAAAAAAGTCGAGATAAAATGTTGAGAATAAAGTAATTAAATTACGAGAAAAAAATTGTTAAATTACGAGAACAAATTCGTTAAATTATGAGAATAAAGTAATTAAATTATGAGAAAAAAGTCGTTAAATTACGAATTTGTTCTCATAATTTAACTTTTTCTTCGTAATTTAACGAGTTTATTCTCAACATTTTATCTCGACTTTTTTCTTGAAATTTAACGAGTTTTTTCTCGTAATTTAACGAGTTTATTCTCAACATTTTATCTTGACTTTTTTCTCGAAATTTAACGAGTTTTTTCTCAACATTTTATCTTGACTTTTTTCTCGAAATTTAACGAGTTTTTTCTCGTAATTTAACGAGTTTATTCTCAACATTTTATCTCGACTTTTTTCTCGAAATTTAACGAGTTTTTTCTCGTTATTTAACGAGTTTATTCTCAACATTTTATCTCGTCTTTTTTCTTGAAATTTAACAAGTTTTTTCTCGTAATTTAACGAGTTTATTCTCAACATTTTATCTTGACTTTTTTCTCGAAATTTAACGAGTTTTTTCTCGTAATTTAACGAGTTTATTCTCAACATTTTATCTCGACTTTTTTCTCGAAATTTAACGAGTTTTTTCTCGTAATTTAACGAGTTTATTCTCAACATTTTATCTCGACTTTTTTCTCGAAATTTAACGAGTTTTTTCTCGTAATTTAATGAGTTTATTCTCAACATTTTATCTCGACTTTTTTCTTGAAATTTAACGAGTTTTTTCTTGTAATTTAACGAGTTTATTCTCAACATTTATCTCGTCTTTTTTCTTGAAATTTAACGAGTTTTTTCTCGTAATTTAACGAGTTTATTCTCAACATTTTATCTCGACTTTTTTCTCGAAATTTAACGAGTTTTTTCTCGTAATTTAACAAGTTTCTTCTCAACATTTATCTCGACCTTTTTCTCGAAATTTAACGATTTTTTTCTCAAGATGGTTTTATTTTTTTGTTATTGCTTGGCCCTAATCCTCTTCCGTAGTGTTGCTTTTGATATGGAACAAAGTCCAAATTCTGTCCATTTCATTAAGAAATTCAAGCAATAAATACCGTTTTGGCGCTCTTTAATGTGGCGTGGTAGATCGTTAGCTTTTGGGCACTCACCATTAGTTTCATTTTTGTTCTGGATCCAGTGCTCTGCTGCTACATTGGAGCTCACTCGCCACCAACTGGACAGAATTACAGTTACAATTTACAATAGATCGGCCTCAGTGTAATCTGTCAACGTGACGGACGGCCTTCAGATTTTTCCGACAATGACGGATCATTTTCAGTTAACGCGACCTCTGATATATATATTTACTGGTACAAAATACTACCATGAATATAGGGTGAATTCAGGGTTATTGGGACACTCTGACATTGATATGTCTTGGAAAAAGTGTCCTGAATTCACCCTCTGTGTCCGTTCAGCTGGGGTTCTTTATGTTTTCTGCCAGTGATCAAGTTTATTTTTGGATCATTTGGATATATGCCAGTCTTTCTATATACACACGAACTGTCATTGTTTCTTTCAGCTGAGAAACACAGAGCGTGAGGAATCATCATGCAACACCAAGAGCATCTCTTCATGTTCACGGACTTCTATGAGGACGAACATTATCTGCTGCAGGACGAGCCTCATGTGAGTGTTTGAAACACTTTTTGTTGTGTTCAGATCCAGATTGTGTAGTCACGCTTGCTTCACTTAAAGTCGGCATGAAATGGAAGTTGCGCTTTTCAATCAGAGTGAAACGGCTTCTCAAACAAGAACAAATGTAGGGCGGGGCTTGATTTTGTTGATTGACTGGATGGTTGTGGTTTGCTATTGGTGGATCTCATGTGAGTGACAGGTTGCCCCACCCTCATTATCAGAGAAGAGAAGAGATGTCACTGTAAAAGGGAGGGGAAGTTATTTTGATTAAAGATTACAATCAATTTAAAAATAATTATGCATAATAATAAATACTGCAATATTCCATAAAAAAATGAGAATTGTCACTTCCACGCAAAAACTTGATGGTTCTGCATAGGGCTGCACAATTATTAATTGTGATTAATCGTGTGCAAAATAAAGGTCTGTGTTTACATAATATATATGTGTGTGTTATGTGTATAATAATTATGTATATATAAATAAATACACACACGTATATATTTAAGAAAAATGTTATATTTATATATAAAATATTTATATTTATATATAATATAAATTGTATATATATATATATATATATATATATATATATATATATATATATATATATATATATATTTATACATGCATATATTTCTTAAAGATATATATATTTGTGTGTATTTATATACATAATTATTATACACATAACACACATATATATTATGTAAACACAGACCTTTATTTTGCATACGATTAATCGAGATTAATAATTGTGCAGCCCTAGTTCGGCACGAATCCCCTAGGCTGTGTGACGTATTTTAGCTTCAAAACTAATAAATTCACCAAAAGACGACAACTTTGGGGCACTGTTCATTCTAAGATTTAGTTAAACTTTAGTTTAACTTTACCTACGCAATGTGTAGAATATCAGATATCAATAAAACACATCGTTAAATTATATTTGAAAGGATTATTGTCTCTTCCATAGACATCAGCGTATATTTGCTAGTATTTATCTGCATTTAAATCCGTCTCTGGCTCAGTGTCAGCCGAAACGAGAACACAGATTTGAATTTAGCAGTTAATCACATCGGTGTGATCGTACGCTTCAAAGGGTTAATTATCAAATGTAAAAATATTATTTTTGGTGTTTAGGAAGCTACATTCAAATCAATTTGGCTCAAAAATCTGAGGGGACCTTCTGATTTTGATTTCATGGTGACTTTAATGCCCACTTAGTCCATCTGATTTAGTTTTAGCACTTACTTTTATTCATTTAGCAAAAGCTTTTATCCAAAGTGACTTATAAGTGAGGAAAATCACAAGTAAATTTTCATAAGAGACAATAATATTTGCAGTACGTAATGCCCAGTTTAAAGTATAAGTTAGATTAGTGCATTAGCTAGAGCAGAAGAGAATAAGCGTTTGTTTATGGTTGTGGATTAGTTAAGTACTCGAGGAAGAGGCGTGTCTTCAGATTTGCATATCTAATGGACATGCAAAGTAATTGTTGGATTTAAAGGATTAGTTTCACTTTCAAATGAAAATTAGCCCAAGCTTTACTCACCCTCAAGCCATCCTAGGTGTATATGACTTTCTGATAAACATAATCGCAGAAATATTAATAAATATCCTGACGCATCTGAGCTTTATAATGGCAGTAAACGGGACCAACGAGTATGAGCTGAAGAAAGTGCTTCCATCCACATCCATCCATCATAAATATGTGCTCCGCATGGCTCCAGGGGGTTAATAAAGTGATGCATTTGTGTAAAAAAATAAAATCCATATTTAAAGGATTAGTCCACCTTCAAATAAAATTTTCCTGATGATTTACTCATGCCCATGTCATCCAAGATGTTCATGTCTTTCTTTCTTCAGTCGAAAAGAAATGAAGGTTTTTGATGAAAACATTCCAGGATTTTTCTCCATATAGTGGACTTCAACGGCCTTCAAACGGTTGAAGGTCAAAATCAGTTTCAGTGCAGCTTCAAAGAGCTTTAAATGATACCAGACGAGGAATAAGAGTCTTATCTAGAGAAACAATCGGCCATTTCCTTAAAAAATACAACGGTTTATGCTTTATAAACACAAATGATCGCCGTGCACGTGGAAGGCGTAGGACGTAGCGTGAGCTTTTTGAACTGCAAGAGTTTTAAACTTTCTTCATAAGCCGGTCTGGTGGAAGCTAGATATTTTACTTCATAGCTTGTTAAATATGGATGTTTTTTTATTAAAATCAGAGGCCTTTATTAACCCTCCGGAGCCGTGTGGAGTACGTTTATAATGGATGGATGTGGATGGAGGCACTTTCTTCAGCTCATACTCATTGATCCCGCTCACTATCATTATAAAGCATGGATACTTATTTATTAAAATATCTCCAAGAGTATTTATCAGAAAGTCATAGCTTGAGGGTGAGTAAAGTTCGGGCTAATTTTCATTTGAAAGTGAACTAATCCTTTAAATAGTTCATTTCTATGTCAGTGATCTTTATGCATTGGATTTTTTTTTTTTTTTTAATTGAGATGAATCCACCCAAACAAATGACTCTTATGAGCTGAATCGTCTTAATGAATCATTCAACCTGATTCACAGTGAATTATCAGTCTGAATCAGTTCTTTTAATTAAAAAACACCTTAAAGCATGTCAGGATTACTAATGTGAAATTGACTAAATTTGTATTTATTTAGCATTTTTATGATTTCTTTAATTATTAACTTTGTCAAAACAAACAACAAGAGCTTTAATATTATATATGAACTTATTAATGGCGTGCAGACAAACAAATAAATTATTGCATCTTTTTATTTTACTTTTTTAAATTTATTTAGCATTTTTATTATTTAATTAATAGCTTTTCATCAACCCTTCACTGTGTTTGAATTTGAATCAACATGAGTGTGAGTAAATGATTAAAAATTTTATTTTTTAGTTGAACTTTTCCTTTATATAGACAAGTGAGAGTGTGAGTTTTTCCATAGTTTATTGGGCCAAAATCTGCCCGTAGTTGAAGAAACACTCTTAAATGTATTGATTTCTAAATCTCATTCTGAGTACTGTTATGATAAAGATGACATATTGAGAGTCATAAAATGAATTGTTTTCAGGGGTATGACAGCAGACGTGGGTGGGTGGGGGAGAGAGGGGTAATTTTAACTATGAGCGAGAGCTTCAGTGAGAGAGAGAGAGAGAGGCTGCGGTGTACGGGTGAGCGGCGGGATCCGTTAGCAGGGCTTTTCTTTGCGTTCGGAGATCTTGGCTCGCAGCCCAACTGGCGTTTTTGTAATCAAGGCATGATCCGGGACTCCATGCGCTTCTTCTCCGAGCCGCGTCGGCTGCCTGCCGTTTGGAAGGATCCCAGATTTCCCTGCTGACATGAACAGAGCTGTGAGTGCCACTGTTTCTCAGTCTTCCACTAGCTTTTTTTCTTCATTACTCTTTTGTGCACATCTTTGCTCTTCTCTGGATCCTGCTCGTTCCTTTTTCAGCAGTCTGGATGAGGATGGTAGGCTGCAACTAACGTGAGCTTTCTGTCAGACGGGCATTTGTCTGAAGAACGAGGCCTCGGTTTGGGCACGGGAGCGTCCGTCAGCTTATAGTTAGAGCTATTTGACATGTGATCTGTACAGATGAGTGGGAAGCGCAGAAAGCGGCCGCTGGAATGTTCCCTGTCCTTTTGCAGCATTGATGATTCACGTTGGCTCGTATTGCACTGGATTTTCTTGGGTGTTTGTACCTCCGCGAGGTTTGTTTTGGTCCCCTGACAACCGAAGTCACTGTGAGTTCCTTGCGCACTTGCCTCGCGATCTGTTACACTCTTAAAAATGAAGGTTCTTTATTGGAATCAGTGGTTCCATGAAGAACCTTTAACATTCTTGGAACCTTTCCATTGCACAAAAGGTTCTTTATAATGGAAAAAGATTCTAAAACACTATGTTTTAAGAAACCCGATCACTGAAAATAGTTCTTCTATTTCACTCCCTTTTGAAAACTTTAATTTTTAAAAGTGTGCATCATAAGTTAATTTAATGCAATGCGATTCGCTTTCTTATGGCGAACACAAAAGAAGATATTTTGAAGAATGCTCAAGCCACTGTTTTCCATGTGATGCATAATTAAGATGATACTTTTCATTACTTACACTGTAAACCTGAATAAGTTGGGCTAACTAAAAAAAATAGAGGTAATCGGCTACATCAAATTTTTTGAGTATTTTTTGAGTATTTTCTGATGTTCCCGATTTTAAGTAAGCAGAACTATCAAGCTTTGAGTTTGTAGTACTCATGCATGTTAATTGCTCCCAACTTAAAGTTTTTGCAAATCAAATGAGTTATTAACTTCACTGTAAACCCTAATAAGTTGTCAGAACTCAAAAAAGATGAATTTTTTTGTAAGTTAAGAAACTTCAGTAAGATTTTTGTTTGTATTTTTATTGTTCTTAACTTAAAAAATGTTAGTACACTAATTTATACATTTAACTTAAAATGATCTCAACGTAAATATTGTGCTAGCTAAACTAATTCAGAAAATGCCAAATTGCTAATTTGCTAACATGTTGACAAAAGCATGCTGGGAAATAGAAATCCCAGCCCAGTTTCAGTTAAACTGAAGTTAGTCTAAATTAAAAGAAATTAGTTCATACAACTCAAAACAATGAAACAGTTCAGTATACTTAAAATATATCAGTTCTGTGAACGAGAAAAAGAAAGTTTTAAATACTCAAAACAGTTTAATTTAACTGAACTAATTTAATTTAAATTTGTTCTAGCGTTAGGGTTTACAGTGTATACTATTCATTTATACTGCATTTAAGCTCCTACACTGAAAAAAATTGGTGTAGAAACAACTCAGAAATTGCTAGTAAATTTCACAAATAATTATAAAAAATGGCAACTAACACATTGAATTTAGTATAAACACTCAAATACAGTAGTATTGTCTTGTCTTTTTTTTTACAGTGCACTGTATCTTTCAAGTCCTCTGAAGTCATATGATGCTTTGTGAGAAGAACAGACAAAAAATTAAGTCATTCACTGAAAATCCCCTCTGCTGTAGCTCTAAAATAATGACTTGTATGTCAGAGACCAATCGTATGGCTTCATGATGGTGCTTGTGAGTCATTTTTGGTGCTTTTCAGTAAAAATCACTGCATTCATGTTCCAAAGAAAAAATAAAGTCAGATGGTTTTGAAACAGCATGAGGAGTAAACGATGACTGGATGTTTATTTAATGGTCTGCACCCTCAATATAAAGTGGTTTCAGCCACATTTGAATTATTAGTCTGGATGTTTTTCCCACAGAGGGCCTGCAGACATCTCTGTACGGCCCCACATAATACGCTTACTAATGTGTGCTTCGAGAAACGGGAATGCTGGGAATCTTAACAAAGTTAAGATGTTTGGTGTCATCAGTAGCAGAACTTATTCCGCTGATATTAACCAATCAGAATCCTCCATGCAGAATTTAAACAATGTCACATTGCAATGAATGGGAATCTGTTTACAGGGGTTATACTTGTGTTGCGTTTAAGTTTTTCCCCTTTTGTAAGATTAGGTAAGAATTTTTCCTACATCGTGTTGTGATTGATGCAAGAAAAATCCAGTTTTTTACAGATATCTAGAGAGCTGGATGGCAGATAAAATGCTGATGTACAGTTCAATGACAGCACAAACATACAAAATTGCTGAGTTTAACATTTATTTTACACTCTTGTTACCCAGTATTTGAAAACAGAGAATGTGCACAGTTGAAACATTCAGATGACTCAGTATCAGCTGATATCAGACTGTCCAGGTTTGTAACGTGTCATCCGTTGCTTGCTGTCACTTTAAATGTGTGCAAACACTGGAGCGCAACGGCTGCATGTGTTTCAGTGGTTTTGCATGAGTGTTGAGTCATCGTTCGGCTGAATTTCACAGAGAATCTCTTTACGTGAAGTGAGCCCATCCAGCTTAATCTTCCTCCTCTGCTTCGGACAGATGTAGGGCTGTCGTGATAACCACGATAATGACAAGTCAACCGCAGAGGATGCATTTGTATTAATTGTTAAATAAGTTAATAAGGGTAACAAGAGTGAAGAATGTATTTTTTTCCACCGACTGGCTCTTTTTTTTTTTTTTACCTAAGACTGTGTACCAATTGTGATTTGTACAGAGGCTCTGTAGATTATTTGCATTAAACAAGCCTAAACAGACAGTGAGTGAGAGATCGTCTGAGCGTGTCTGTCCTTCTTCAGGGCAAGTCATTTATTTGTGAAAAAAAAGAAAAAAGTTTGCCATGTCCGAAGAGCAAAGCGATATCTTTGTCGTAGCATCATTTCAACGTTTGAAGGTATTTCCAATGAATGGTGTCAGCGCTGGTCATCGCATTCAGTAAGCGCCATTGGTCTCTACGAAGTGAAGCATCAGCTTCAGCATTACCCCAGCGACATGTTGCTGGTTGGTTGAGACTTGTAAAGTGGCGCTCAAAGTTAAAAATAATGAACAGCAAGCTTATTGTCAGGTTTATGTTCTGTTTAGTGCTGTCAGTCATAATAAAGTTACCAAACAGTCTGCACTGCATGATATAGCCTAAATTAAATATAGATTAATCGTTATTAAAGCTACAAAAGTTCTTTAGTCAAGAGCAGTGAGTAATTTTCTCTGTTCTTGCACTAGTGGTTGCTGTCACTTTAAGAGCTGCCACTGCTGCACATGACGCAGATCTCACACGCATCTCACATCTCTTTACTTTCGTTTAAGACTCTCGAGGATGCTCTTATGAGGATACACGACAAAACGGACATTTTTGGCATTATTGTGTGTGTTATTGTTCGTTCAAGCATGACAGAGAACTCGATTCTGGCGTGCCGTCCATGAGCGCGATACTGGCGCGCGTCTTTCTGTGTGTTGTGTGCGTGACATTCACAGACAGTGCGTTCTCTTTTTCACAAAATAACGGCTTATATAGTGATGGCTTATTTCAAAACACTGCTTCAGGAAGATTCGGAGCGTAATGAATCAGCGTGTCGAATCAGCGGTTCGGAGCGCCATAGTCACGTGATTTCAGCAGTTTGGCACGCAATCCGAATCATGATTCGACACGCTGATTGATTTATGCTCCGATGCTTCCTGAAGCAGTGTTTTGAACTCGGCCATCACTATATGTTGTTATTTTGTTTTTTTGTCGCACCAAAAATATTCTCGTGGCTTTATAATATTACTATTGAACCACTGTACTCACATGAACTGATTTAAATATGTTTTTAGTACAATAATGGATCTTGAGAGAGGAAATGTCATTGCTCCCTATGGAGGCCTCACTGAGCCATCGTATTTCAACTAAAATATCTTAATTTGTGTTCCAAAGATTAACGAAGGTCTTAAGGGTGTGGAACGGCATGAGGGTGAGTAATTAATGACAGAGTTTTCATTTTTGGGAGAACTAACCCTTGTCACACGTTAATGTTGACAGCACTTAGTTCTGTTATGTGGACCCTTATTTTGACATTTTGTTTTATTTCCTTTAGTTTCTGTTTCCCCACTCTGTTTTTCTCACTTATCGTAACACTTATTTAAAAAAAAATAAATAAATAAATAAAACTGTCAAATTTAGCGCGTTATCGCGCTATTGAGTTCTCTTTCATGCTTGAACAAACAGTAACATACAGAATAATGTTAATGTCAGTTTTGTCGAGGATCCTCATAAGAGCAGCCTTAAATGAGTTAAATAACATCTTAAATGAACTTAAAGAGTTGTGAGAACATGAGATTAGCGTCAGATCCACGTCATGATCGGCAGCGGCAGCTCTTAAAGTCACAGCAGCCTAATAAACCAGTCGCTGTGATGTCTGTCATTAATGTCATCAGAGAACAAAGGTGACAGAAAATTGTAGCTTTAAATAGGATTAATCTGTATTTCATTTATAATTTATGTAGTGAAAGCTGTAAAGTGATTGATAGCTTAGCTTTCAATTCAATTTCCTACCTGTTAGACAGGCAGGAAGGCGACAGGTAAAATGACATTTATTATAATGGGTTTATGCAAAGATTGTTTTAAGTTTCGCTTAATTTAAAAGCCTAATAAATGTTGAAATTAATAGCTTTCAGTTATAATGTAATGTTGAATGTCTATAATTGTTTAAAGCTGCAGTTCGTAACTTTTGTTCAAAATTTACAGAATTTATATAATGAGCAGGTACATCATGAATCCATTTTCCAAACTGTGTTTTGTCTTATTCTGAATCACTACGGTACTTCTATAATAAGTGTTGGTACACTTTACAGTAAGGTCTCATTTGTTAACATTAGTTAAGGCATTAGTCAACATGAACAAGGAGCAATATATTTTTTACAGCTTTTAGTAGTATTGTTCATTAATTATGTTAACTAATGCAGTTAACTAATGTTAACAAATTAATATATGTATTATATCTGTGGTTAAAATTGTTCATGAGATCACATAATGCATTATAAGGTGCATTACAAGGCATAACTAGATTAAAAAGTTTGAAGACAAACTTTAAGTTGGCTTGAAAAAGCCTAGCTAGAAAGTTTGAAATAGTTTTAAAAGTTGAAAGTTTGAAGTTTGAAAGTTTTAGTTTAGTAGTTTAGATAGATAGATAGATAGATAGATAGATAGATAGATAGATAGATAGATAGATAGAGTCTCAAGGCTAGGGTACTCAAGGGGGTTGCTAGGGTGTTGCTATACGGTTGCTAGGGTACACAGGGTCGTTGCTAGGGTGTTGCTATGTGGTTTCTAGGGAACTCGGGCTGGTTGCTAAGGTGTTGCTAGGGTACTTGGGTGGTTGCTAAGGTGTTGCTATGCAGTTGCTAGGGTACTCTGGGTGGTTGCTAAGGTGTTGCTATGCAGTTGCTAGGGTACTCTGGGTGGTTGCTAAGGTGTTGCTATGCAGTTGCTAGGGTACTCGGGGTGGTTTCTAGGGTGTTGCTATGTGGTTGCTAGGGTCATATTAGAGATAGATAGATTTGAATTTTGACAGTTGGAATTTGAAAGTCTTGGCTCATTTGAACATTCCGTCAATGAAAGTCAATGGGATTTTTCCGAGCTTTAATAGTCATTTTTAGAAAAACCGTAAGTCGGATCAGTTAGAAAATATATAGCACACTAAGTCAGAACAGTCTGAAGGTCTGACCCGAGTTTGGAGTATGTAGAGTTAAAGCTCTAGGAGGAGTTAGAGTCAGAAATTTTAGTCTCAGAAGAAAATAGCATAACAGCAAGTTGGCTTTTTCAAGCCAACTTAATTAATGCATTAAAATACTCTTATAATGCATTATATATAAAGGCTTCAAGTAAAGTGTTACCACAATGCTTTGAATGTTTTGAAATACAGAGTTTTCTGGGTTATTTAGTTGAGCTCAGTGGGCAATTTCAGCTTGACCCTCAGTTATCAGAGCTGTAAAGTGACTTAATTGGCATTTTGGTGATGTGCTGCTATAACTATTAGCACTAGTAAAACCATGCTTGTTTTAACAAACACAGCTGACAATCCAGGATATTATTTAATCTTTTTTTTTATTAGAGGATCAGTCCTGCCCGTGGGTTTGCAGCAGTTTTCCTGCGTTTGAAGGGATAAAAGCATCTCCCGACCTCGAGGAATCTCTGTTTTGAGCTGAGATCTGACTCAATTCTCTCTCAAATCTTTGCAAGCCTCTTCAGATCCAAATTTACTCCGTGTAGGAGTCGCGCTGGCCTGGAGTCAGTCGGGTTATCTCACCGCAGTGCTGCCGCAGGCGCTCTGGCTTTCAGGCCCTGTCTCTAAAAACCCACGGATGCTGAGAGATCTTGACGTTTGATGCCTGATTTTACTGTCGTATAACACTGACATAGTGATTAAGATGCTGTGCTAAACGTAAGACAAGCGTTTTGTCTTCAGCTGTGCAGTGAAGTCTTCATTCCCCTGGCGAGTCCAGCACGTGCCCTTCTGCCAGCTCTGCAGCCATTTAAAGCATGACGTGAATGTAGTGCTGCATCAGACACATCTCAACCTTCATACAGACTGAGCTTCAGAAATAAAGCAATGGACTACATGCGCTACACTTCTGCGTTCTACTTATTACTCTTCAGGAGTTTACATTAAAGGATTAGTTCACTTCATAATTTACTCACCTCCATGTCATCCAAGATGTTCATGTCTTTCTTTCTTCAGTCGAAGTGAAATTAATGTTTTTGAGGAAAACATTCCAGGATTTTTCTCCATATAGTGGACTTCACTGGGGTTCAACAGGTTGAAGGTCCAAATGTCAGTTTCAGTGCAGCTTCAAAGAGCTCTACATGATCCCAGACGAGGAATAAGAGTCTAATCTAGAGAAACCATCGGACATTTTCTAAAAAAAAAAAAAAAAAATTATATACTTTTTAACTACAAATGCTCGTCTTGCACTGCTCTGAGATGTGCCACGCATTACGTAATCATCTTGGAAAGATCACGCGTGACGTAGGTGGAAGTACCGTGGTAGGGCAAAAAACGCTCATTTTCTCCTCCAACTTCAAAATCGTCTGACATCGTTGTTTTACCTTTTTTTTGTAAAGGTCGTTTGACTTAGTCTTTTCACGTTCGCTTTCTAAACACTGGATCGGTACTTCTGCCTACGTCACGCGTGACCTTTCCAACATGATTACGCCATGCGTGGAGCAGTGCAAGATGAGCATTTGTGGTTAAAAAGTGTATCATTTTTTATTTTTTTTTTAGAAAATGGTTGATGGTTTCTCTAGATAAGACTCTTATTCCTCGTCTGGGATCATGTAGAGCTCTTTGAAGCTGCACTGAAACTGACATTTGGACCTTCAACCCGTTGAACCCCAGTGAAGTCCACTATATGGAGAAAAATCCTGGAATGTTTTTCTTTTCGACTGAAGAAAGAAAGACATAAACATCTTGGATGACTTGGGGGTGAGTAAATTAAAATGGCAGAGCAGTGATTATTAATACAAATAAATAAAGGTTCTTACTGATTTTATTCATTAGGTCTCACACTTCATCATGATCGCTAGATTAGACGAGCACTGACATCTTGTGGTTAAATAATCGCATACATTTACCCACCACTGCTTTCTCAGATCGGCTTGGGTTGGATTTAAACTTCATGTTCCATTGAGTTTAAAAGACGGCGAGATGTGCATAAATAAAAAAAAAAAATGCATAAAAACCGTGTGCGCTCAATAGAGGCGGATTAATCTTTTAGCCGATAAGAAGATGGAAACACATTTATCGAATAAATCTGTCAAAAAACCCACGTGACTTTGCCTCAGCAGAGGCTGTGATTGAATAACTGCACTAACCAGCGGACCAATCACATCGCAGCATCTCAAATGTTTGTTTTGGTGGTTCTGAAACGCCAAAGTCTGTCATCAGAATGATTTGGTTTAATTCCCTCCAGAAGCGTCTCACATGATTGTGTTCCCAAACACTAGCATCCGAACACAAGATCACATGACAGCGTTTATTGTGTTTCGTCTGACGCTCTGAGACAAACTCATTTATGATGGAGGAGAAAAGAGCCTGATTGCAGCAACTTAGTTTTATTACTGATATTTTGCATCAATTTCACTGATATTTTGCATCAATTTTTTGCGATATATTCCAATTTCGTGCATAAATTAAATTCGCAACTTTGAATGGAAACCTAGCTAATGAAAAAATGAAGACAACCATAAATATTAGTTTTAAATGTTTACATTTGTAATGTAATTATTACTACATTAAAATATTTTTATTGACAATAGTAGTATTTATTTAGTATTTTATATGTTTTTATATAATAATAATCATTATTATTATTATTATTTTACAGCCATATAATCTTGTCATATTGTGTAGCCCTCAAACAAGCACAGCAAAACTGGAATTTTAAATCGCATTTGCAATCAGAAAAATCGCAATTATATTTCTCATAAGTCATGCAGCCCTACCAAAATGTTTTAGGAACATTAAAAGAGAGCTTCTTGCAAATGCTGTAATAAGAAATATCCTTGCCAACAGTTACATCTGAGGGTTACGTGTGAGTTTTGAGCTACAGAGTTTGAAATCATGGTCACATGTGAATGTCAGACGTCTTGAAACAGCTGATGGCATGAGGAGTTTTAGTGCGCTGAGCTCATGTTGCCGGTCGTAGCAGCTGATGCTAATAATGGTGTGTCCATGTGCAGTTAGACGCACAAATGCACACGTGTTAAAGAAACATGTAGACTGTAATTGAATGATTATAGCTAATCATATGCCATTGTGTTTATATTCCAGTCCTGACCTGTTTCTCCTGGATCTCTGGTGTTTAGACATTTATGTAATATAAACGCAGCCTTTTTCCATTAGGTTTGCTTTATGTAATTCTGCTGTTTTTCCTCCGGACTGTTTAAATGTCTGGGCAAGGGAAAAGTGCAAAACTATTATGTTGCTGTTTGTGTAAAAAGATTTTCATTTTCATGTGAGATGCAGTAAATCTTGCTGGCAGACAGATTGTTTGGATTATTGTGTTTGTGTATGTAATGTTGAGATGTTCATAAACAGAGCCCAACAGAGATGATGATGATGATGAAGAAGGAACACAAGGACGCAGAGCTGGATAAAAAGATTGAGGCCTTACGGAAGAAAAATGAAGCACTTATGAAACGCTACCAGGTGAGATCCTGTTTAAAATACGTCAAAAAACACACATCAAGTATTTGGATCTCATTCAAAAATCATTTCATTTGTTCATTATGAAATCAGAAATCTGTGAAAAATAGGAAAAACGTGCCCGATTAAGGTCACGTGACCAAAAAATGTTATTCGCAAGTTATGGCAGTGTGCGGGATTCATCTGTTTTTGTTAGATTATTATGCTTTTTATTTATTCCTACTCACCTGCTCATAGGATTTAATTTATATTATTATTACGAAAACATAAAATGCTTTGATATGCAGAACATGATCCCTTATGATTTCCGATAAAATCGGACGAAATTGCGTTATATAAATTTTAAACAGTAATTAATTTTAACCGTAAACCTGTTGTGGAAAGTAACTAAAGTTGTGCAGCAATTTTTTAATTTTTTTTTATTTGATGACATTTTAAAAGATTAATGTTTTTATGGCTTAATTTCACCGTTTTTGATAATACATTTGTATTAAATCATAAAACCCAGAAACGTTTTACGTAGTAAAATTTCATAGGGTCCTGTTATTGTATAAAAAAAGTTAAAACTTTATGAATTAAATTAATTAGACAGGCTTTTTGACTATTCAAATTTTATTAAATCATTAAAAATGGAATCGAGAAAAATTTAAAATGGAAAACATGAAATTTGGGAAAAATGAAACAGGGCCCTAAAAATTTATTTTTTGTTAAACTTTTAATAAATTGTTGTTAAATTGTGTAAGTTAAATGATACATTACAGTGGAGTCCAGAAAGAGTTTCATAGAGTGTTGTTCATTGTTTTGCAGGAAGTGGAGGAGGATAAAAAGCGGGCGGAACAGGAAGGGATGTCACTCCCCTGCAGGAAGGGAAAGCTTGATGATCTGTCCATCACCATCAACAAATCCTCTAATGTGAGCTGCTTTATTCCTTCACAGACAGACTCAAACACCACGATAATGCTTAAACTCATCATCACGATTATTTTTCTTCATCACACTCTTCTGGAAAGGGGGCTCATTTGCATTTAAAGGGACACACAGAAAAACGGCGTGTTTTTGTTCACACCCAAATAGAGGCAAATTTGACAAGCTATAATAAATGATCTGTTGGGTATTTTGAGCTGAAACTTCACAGACACATTCTGGAGACACAGATATTACATCTTGTGCAATTCATTTGCAAATGAGACAAACCACAGATCGAGATCCACTCCACAAATGCAAATTCGTACAGACAGACTGCAAAGAGTGATACTCTTCATCTTTTTTTCTTTCTTCATTTTAGCCATTTTCATATTTGAAATGGCTAAACACTGCAAACAGACGGTAGTAGCATCGGTAGAAGCATCTCTCAAAAGCTAAAATGTGAAAAGTGAAATTCATATTAATACCAATAATTCCACATTATGTTAAATTTAAGTATATATATATATTTTTTTTAAATTCTTATTTTAATTATCCAGTTATTCACAAAGGATTGGGAAAGTCATGGGGCCTTTGACTATTGTGGACAAAGAGGAGCTTTGGAGTCAGAAAGGTTTAAAACCGCTGACCTAATAATGCTGTGCTATAAAAGTTGAGCTAATTAAATTAAATGTGGAGAAAATACAACAACAATCGTTTAGTATATATTAAAGGTGCCGTAGAACGTCTTTACAAAAGATGTAATATAAGTCTAAGGTGTCCCCTGAATGTGTCTGTGAAGTTTCAGCTCAAAATACCCCATAGCTTTTTTTTTTTATTCTTTTTTTTAACTGCCTATTTTGGGGCATCATTAAATATGCACCGATTCAGGCTGCGTCCCCTTTAAATCTCTCGTGCTCCCCGCCCCTGGAGCTTGCGCTTGCCTTAAACACCATAAACAAAGTTCACACAGCTAATATAACCCTCAAAATTGATCTTTACAAAGTGTTCGTCATGCAGCATGTCTAATCGCGTATTTATTTGGATGTTTACATTTGATTCTGAATGAGTTTGATAGTGCTCCGTGGCTAAAGCTAACATTACACACTGTTGGAGAGAATTATAAAGAATGAAGTTGTGTTTATGAATTATACAGACTGCAAGTGTTTAATAATGAAAATAGCTCTGTGAATACAGTAAGAAACGATGGTAACTTTAACCACATTTAACAGTACATTAGCAACATGCTAACGAAACATTTAGAAAGACAATTTACAAATATCACTAATAATATCATGATATCATGGATCATGTCAGTTATTATTGCTCCATCTGCCATTTTTCGCTGTTGTTCTTGCTTGCTTACCTAGTCTGATGATTCAGCTGTGCACAGATCCAGACGTTAATACTGGCTGCCCTTGTGTAATGCCTTGAACATGGGCTGGCATATGCAAATATTGGGGGCGTACATATTAATGATCCCGACTGTTACTTAACAGTCGGTGTTATGTTGAGATTCGCCTGTTCTTCGGAGGTCTTTTAAACAAATGAGATTTATATAAGAAGGAGGAAACAATGGTGTTTGAGACTCACTGTATGTCATTTCCATGTACTGAACTCTTGTTATTCAACTATGCCAAGATAAATTCAGTTTTTAATTCTAGGGCACCTTTAATAGTAGTCGAGAGTTTTAATGTTGTAAACACCTGTGTTCAGGATCAGCGTGTTGTGACCAAGAGGCCGGGAGGACTGAGAGAAGGAGAGCCGGAGAAGGACTGTGATCCTGGATCCAGTGTCTTCAGCATCGGGAGAGGAAAACGACGGCAGCTGCTCGTCACGATGTCAGGAAACATCAAGGTGAGACTCACTGAACCTTCCTGTACAGTTTTTAGAGAGTCAAGATAATGAATTTTAGATGTGTGTTTTTCTTTTTCAATAAACTACTCGTTTTGGGAGATTCCCATTTTTCTCTCTTTTTACTTTTGATGATGTCACTGATGATACCAAGCAAAATATTCATACTTTGAACTAAGGCTGCACAATTAATCGAAATAAAGGCAAAATTTTGCCAAACTTGTTATGAGAAGCTCTTATAAATTTAAGTTTTCTAAATTTAAAAATAGAGAGATTTTAGTTAGATTTTAGTATTATTTGTTTACTATTGTAGTATTCATTAATATTTTTAATTGGCTTTTATTTTATATTTTCCATTTTTTAGTTTAGTTTTTAATTATTTTGTCATTATTATTATTTATTACTTCTTTTTAGCTTTAATTTATTTTTATTAGTTTTAGCTATAGTAATCTTAGTACTTCAAATTAAACTTTTCAGTTATTTGCCAAGGCAGCATTTATAATTTATATTTATGTTTTTTTTAATCTAATATTTATATTTTACTGCAGCTTTATTTCATATAGTTTTTGAGTTTTTTTTTAATAGTTTTAGTTCTACCATGTGGTATGGATGTCATGGGCATGTGTGAAAAATCACAAGATACATGATCCTTAATGTACAGCGAAAATGTGAAGGCGTCCCCCGGTGGCCGATTTCTTTCAAATTTCTCATAGGCCCTTTAGGGCCATGAGTCAAACAGGCCCAGCGAGTTTCGTTCTGATCGGCCTCAGTTAAACTTATAGCTAGCTCAAATTTCATTGGCTGATAGCAGACAAGTTTCTTGAGATACATCAGTGTCCTCATAGACAGTCATGGCACCTCGGACGAAGACACTGCATGCCAAATTCAAAGCCAATCGGACAAACGGTGAAGTAGTTCTAGCCATTTTCAAGTTTTTTCCCAGTTATAGCGCCACCAAGTGGCCAGTCGCCACGTCCTTTTTCGCACAACCACAGAATGAGATCTTACATAGGTGTGCCAAATTTGGTGCAAATATCTCATTCTTTTTACAAGTTATAGCCATTTTAGTAAAAGTGGCTCCACCCACTTTGAAAGTTTTGGCGGCCCTTAGAGACCATGAATCGAAATTTCAACTTTTTTTGATAATTATTGACAATTAAACTCTGGAGAATCTTGCTGCACTGGTTTGGTTCCGATCGATCCAAAAATCTAAGACTAGTTCGCAAAAGTAGGTTTTTCCAAAAATCCAAAATACCGAAAAATGTAGCATTTTGTTATAAGACACTTGGGCCGACGCCTAATGGTGCGTTCACACCAGGCGTGAATGAAGCGTTAAGCGCGAGCAATTACATGTTAAATCAATGCAAAGACGCGATAGACATCCTGCAGCATGATTTGCATGAATGAGGCGGCGCAAATTGAGCATTTTGGGCGTTTGACGCGCATAATGCGAGTTGAGAAATCTTAACTTTGGCGAATATTCACGCCGCATTAACCAATCAGGAGCTTAGGATGTAGCGAGTGAGGCAGAAATCCAAAACAACAATGGAGGACAAAATCATTGTCGCTGTATGTGGATACACGGAGCTGTACGATACTTCTTCATACTTTTATAGAAACAGGAATAAAAAGGGAAGAAAGTGAGTGAGGAGGTCGGACAATCTGGTAAGTTGTAAAAAACGTTCTTTACTCAATTTGAGCTATATATATGTGCATATTGAGACTACAAGCTAGCTAAAGCCAGCACATTGAGCTTATTTGCTGTATTTTACAACTACTTTCCACTGACGACTTGATGTGTTTATTCAGAGGAAGTGTGCAGAAAGAAGTGGAAGAGTCTGAGGGACACATATTCCCATCACGCAAATTCACGTCTGTTGTGAAGTGAATTTCAAGCACGAATGAAGCGAGTAAACTCAAAATGTTCAAGCGGCCAACTACGCGCGGATAACGCGATTTATTCGCGCAAGTCGCGTCTGGTGTGAACGCCCCATAAGGGTTTAGGAGTTATGAGCCATTTTGCACTTTTCACCACTGTAGCGCCCCCATCAGGTCATTTGGGGCGAGCATTGGTGACGTTGTAGACGGTGTGAGTTCTACCAGCCCTCAAAGTTTCAAGTCTCTACCACTAATGGTTTGGTCCACCTGATCACTTTTAGAGGAGAACGCTGATCCTTGGAAATTTTAACAATCACAATAGAGTTTCAGTGCTACACGCTTGAACCACTAATTACAATTTTTATCAGAAAAATCACAATTAGATTTTTTTTCCCCAGATCGTGCAGCTCTACTTTAAACTCTGTGGTCAGTGACTCTTACGAAAACAGTCATCAGACCGAGAGCGTGAATCTAAAGGATGTTAGAGAGTGTTTATGTCATGTTGTTTCAGGGTAAGAGGGTGTTCGGTGAAAGAAAGGACCGGAACCGGCCCGTGAGTCCAGCCAGGTTGAAGTGTTCAGTTGAAGAAGAGCCGGAGACCAACGCACGAGGAAAGCGTCCTCCGTCCTCAAAGAGAGTCCCGGAGGTGAGCAGATGTTCTCGTAATGTCTTGTTTGAGTTTTGACGTGTCTGGGACGCCCTCATTTTGTTCTCAGGCCTTGATGCTGTAAATAGATTCAGACATGACGGGACTCATCATAAGAGCCGAGCGTGTGAATGTTCATCAGGCTCTTGGCCGGAGTTCATGCGTCTGTTCAGCTGTTCTGGTAGATTCCAGACGCCTGACGTCACTGGATCACCAGCAGCACTCATTCACACCGTTCCTCTTTCATTGTCATTTGTTTTGTTTGGGTATTTTCTCTCGGCCTGTTTTAAAAGTTTGGGGTCGAATGATTTTTTTTGTTTTTTTAGTCTCTTCTGCTCACCAAGGCTGCATTTATTTGATCAAAAATACAGTAAAAACAGCAAAAATGTGAAATATTTTTACAATTTAAAACAGCCATTTTCTATGTGAATATATAGTAAAATGTAATTTATTCCTGTGATCAAAGCTGGATTTTCAGCATCATTACTCCAGTCTTCAGTGTCACATGATCCTTCAGAAATCATTCTAATATGATGATTTGCTGCTCAAAAAACATTTCTGATTATTATCAGTGTTGGAACGGATTTAAACAGCATTGTAAGAAACTCAAAGCCAGAAGCGATGGTTTAGCGTTAAGTATGTGTGATTCTCACTGCCGTGTGGGAATTTCCGGGTGTGGACAGATGTGACGTTCAGGCCTGTTTTCCACCCAGCGGGGCTGAACTGTCTGGTCGGCAGCTGCTTCTGTCCGCTGAAGTCTGAAAGGGCCCGTATAATGCAGCCCATTGTGTGACGGACTCGACAGGCCGAGCCGAAGCGCTTTATCATCAGAGCTTTTGTCTGATCAGAGCTCACAGACTCTTACACTGACAGACTGTGAATGATTCTGAGCTGCAGCCGCGTCTTAAGATATACGATGTCAGTATTTTATGTTTAAAAACAGAGACGTGTTGTTTTAGTATTATTTATATGCTATTATATTTATATGCTATTATATTATATTGATTCATATTTTTAATTAGCTTTTATTGAATTCATTTTAATTTTAGTTTGTTTTAGTAGTTTTTTTGTTTAATTCTATTCAGCTTTTAATTTTTATTGCAGTTTTAGTGTTTTAATAATTTATAATATATTATATTATTAATTATAAATTACTGTCATAAATTATTTATATTTTATCATATGTCAGCTTTATTGCAGTTAATGAAAGCGATTTGTATTGTTATATAGATTAATATTTTTAATTAGTTTTAGTAGTTTTATGTTTTTTTTGTTATTTTATTAGTTTTGTTTAATTTCTATTTATTGCAGTTTTAGTGTTTTGATAATTTATAATATATTATATTATAAATTATATTTATTATTATTATTATTGTTAGAAATTGTTCAAAAAATATTAATATATTTTTTTTAAATTTTAGTACAAATAGTACTATTTTTCAGTTAGTTGCCAAAGCAGCATTTCTAATTTTCTTTTAAGTGTTTTAATCTAATATTTATATTTCATCTTACGTCAGCTTTATTTCAATTAACAAAAGCGATTTCTATTATATTACATAGATTAATATTTTTAAATTAACTTTTATTGAATTCATTTTAATTTTTTGGTAGTTTTGTTTTTTTGTTATTTTTATTAATTTTGTTTAATTCTATTTAGCTTTCATTTTTAATGCAGTTTTAGTTTATAAATAATTTTATAATAATTAATAATTGTTAATAATTTTAGTGCAGCTAAACTATTTATTTCAGTTGGTTGCCAAGGCAGCATTTCTAATTTTCGTTTAAGTTTTAATCTAATATTTATATTTTATCACGTCCGCTTTATTGCAGTTAACGAAAGCAATTTGTATTGTTATATAGATTAATATTTTTAATTAGTTTTAGTAGTTTTGGTTTTTTTTTTTTGTTGTTTTTTTATTAGTTTTGTTTAATTCTATTTAGCTTTCATTTTTATTGCAGTTTTATTTTTTTAATAATTTATTATTAATTATTCATTATAACTTATTATATCATGAATTATACATTATATTATTATCATTATAAATTGTTAAAAATATTATTTTTATTAATTTTAGTACTTCAACCTAAACTATTTATTTCAGTTAGTTGCTAAGGCAGCATTTCTCTTTTTTAAGTTTTTTAATCTAAAATGTATATTTTATTTTCCTACACTTGTTGCTAGGGCAGTATTTTTTTGAATATTTCTATTTAGCTTTAATTTATTTTTTTATAAAAAAAAAAAATTTTAATTTTAAAACTTCAACTTATTTTATTTCGGTTAGTTGCCAAGGCAGCATTTCTAATTTTCTAAGTTTTTAAATCTAATATTTATTTTATCTCTCTGACCTCTTATGTCAGCTTAATTTCAATAAACGAAAGCAATTTTTATTAGTTTTATTTAACAATAACAGACATTAGCTAACTAGGTTCTTTAAAACACATGAAACAGGATTTTTAATAAGAAAAAAGTAGGTCTGGTAAGTTGATTGGATGGTGGAAAGTGTCTCGGTATCGCAGGTGGATGAAATAGAAGTATTTCAAAAAGCAGTTTATGCAGTTTATGCCAACTCTGACAGAGTTTAGTAGCGTGAGTGGGAATCGAGCTTTCACTGAGTCATAGATATGCTGTATGATTCTCCCATAATGCATCAGTGCAGCTGAGTCCTCTGCCCTCGCCGATCGCAGCAGGCGTCCAGAAGAATGACATCATGACCCAGCTATAAACACTGTGAGTTATCGCGTGATGTCATGCTGTGATCATGGAGGCAGAAGCAGAGAGAGAGAAAACAAGGCCACTTTTACTGCAGTCTAGCTCTAAAATCACTCTCTCTCTGTTCATTGTTTGCGATCATAATTAGCTGTACGGTTTAAACTAATTAACATTTGGCTGCTCTTTCTTCTGAATGGGTTTATTATGCGGCTGATGGGAGTGCAGAGGCACCGTGCCAGTTTGGTGGCAAATGAGAGACACTTTTTAGTCTCGTTCTGTCACATTAGTGTGTGTTTCTCTTTAGGACAGCATTTCTCAGCTGGTTTTGCTTCAGGATCCAGATTTTCAGTATTTGATTTGTTTATTGCACAAAAGTAAAAAAAATAAGGCCTTAAAATCAAACACTGAAAATGAACTGCGTAGGCTCAGCGGCAACACTATACAGTAAGGTCACGTTTGTTGACATGATGCTCTTTGTTGATGCTCGCGGTGTTTTTCAGCCTCTGCCGCCTCACTATATGAGGACCTGAATGCATGAACTTCATCTCCAGAGTCACTTCATGAACATTTTACTGCTTCATTTGAAATTCAAAGGTCTTCACTGCAACCCGTCAAAATAAAAGTTTGGTTTAACTTGAAGAAATTGTGACAGGAATAGATTCCTGTTGTACAGTAGAATTTAGCTTTGTCTCAATGTAATAACTATACCAACACTAATAATAATAATAATATTAATAAATTATATAATATAATATTAAAACCTTATTTATTTAATGAATAATCACAATTTTTCTTCCATGTTTTAATTTTAACAGTAAAGCTCTGATGTGCAGCACTGTTTGACAAAAAAGTTTAATGTCATATGATTAAAAATCAATTAAATTAATATTTTATCCCTTCGTTTGATTGTCAGAAAAATTAAAACACACACCAAATTTCTGAAAAAACAAAACATTTCATAGAAATGAAATGAAATATAAAAAAAGAAAAGAAATTATGTTGTTTTTATTAATTAAATTATTTAGATATGCTTTTTGATTATTAAAATTTGATTAAACAATTAAAATAGAATCCAGAAAACTTAAAACAGAAAACACAGAATTTGGTAAATATGAAACAGAATTTGAGAAAAAATAAAATAAAACGTATTTTATATTTTATTTTTGTTAAACTTTTAATAAATTGTTGTTAAATTGTGTAAGTTTCATGATTTCAATTAATTAGACATGCTTTTTTGATTACTAAAATTTAATTTAACCATTAGAATGGAGTCAAAAAAAAATCCAGAATCCAGAAAAATTTAAACGGAAAAAATGGATTAAACGGATTTCATAGGTCCCTAAATAATGTATTAGTAAATGCTGAGATTAAATGAAATAAATTGACATAATGCATTCAGAAAAAACATAATGCATTCAGCAAAAACCTATTTAATTTAGTCTGTCACACGTCCTGTTCATGTTGACACACTTAATTTGACTAATGTGACAGATGAATTTGTGCTGAAATACTGTTGAGTTTGATGCACGCTTTGACATCAACATCAAATGATATGGGAAGTGTTTTCTCCTCCCTTTTAAAATATAGAGAAATAAATTAAGAGTTATTATAATGAGTATATTTATTTTACTTTCCCAAACTACACACAATTACATGGTTAGTTGCATTTTACCGTTTGCATTCCTTGTTTTTTCCCTGCTGTCTGTGAAGTTATCAGAGCCATTTTTGTTGAGAAACGCTATATTTTATGCCACAGTTTCAAAGCTATATGTGTCTCATGGCTCTGTCATTAACAGATCTACAGCTGTGATGATGATGACTTCACTAAAGCAAGTGTACTACTTGTGTTTGTCCACATGAGGGCAGCGCATCCCTGTTAGTGTGTGTTATGTGCTCATTCTAAATGTGCTCAGATTAAGGGGGCGTCACATCTTACCCCACTCCCCTTTTAAATATACATGTATGTAAGTAGAGTGTTTATCATATATGTACCAGTAACAGTAAACTTCAATTACAATCTTTTGCGCTGACATTGTCTCTCTCACCTGTGTGTTTATTTAGGAGGACGCAGGACAACAGGATCATTGGAGTCGATGTGAAGGATCTCACAGTGTCCCGGTGAGAGTGTTTCCACCGCTCACACACTCGAATTAAATTAAACACACAGAGCTCAAAACAAAATGTTCAAATCATGTTGTTAGGACAGCAAAATAAATAATTCATCAGCTTTTAAAAGGGAGGGATGAAAATATCCTTCCATCTTTCCACATTTGTGTTGGTCAATCAGACTTAATAGTAATTAGTCACAAATTCATCTGTCAAATTAGATCGTTTACACATGCGTTTGACAGACGAACTGCAGATTTTGCAGGTAAGAAACAGGTAAGATTTCTGCATTCAAAAAAAGTATTTGCATCTATTTGATTTTCTTAATCATATTTATTCAAATCAGCATAAATCTGTTCATTGTGAAAACAATTTCTGGGCTCTACTAGAGCAGGTTTTCATTCTTAAATGTTGATTATTTTCCTCATATTCTCCATTGTTGCAGCTCCTCTCTTCCCAGTCTGTCAGTAACGCTCTGTTTAGTTCCTGTCTCTATTAAGCCCATCCTTCTGAAAAGCACAATGTGCTCTGATTGGTCGGCTGGAGAAGTGTGTTGTGATTGGTGTTTGGGAAATGCCCCGCCCCTTACCATAACCGCCAATTTCAACACACTACTAACTAACTCAACCAGGCTCCGCCCCTTTATTCTGCATATGAATTATGTAAATGAGGAATGTTGTGACGTGTTCGTTCCCGGAAAAAAACGTAAAACTACAATGGAGGCATGTCAGGGAGTTCAGAAACACTGACACTGATATAGAGAATAATTAAAGAAAGATGAAAATGTAAATAAGCATAATAAGACCCCTTTAAAGGGGTCATGAACTACGTTGTTTTATTGTTTTAAAATGTTTCCTGCGGTGCACTTATAATGCTAGTATGATTTTTACATAAATTGTCATAATTTAGAAATGAAAGGCATTTTTCCTACCCTGATTTTAGTCCTCTGGTTTGAACGCTCCGTTTTAAGGGGCGTGTCTGCTGTGAGACTTCAGTGTAAACGCCCACTGCTGTGATTGGCTGACATCTTTGCATATGAAATGGCTAAGTATTACTCTCTCGAAAACATTTAGCACATTTTAACTATTACAGCTCTCTCAAGGTTAACTAATCGTGAAAAGTGTCGATTATAGCATTATATTTAGATCGTGGCACGAAAGGTTGCAGTGATGAACATTGGTGTCGATCACAGACATGTTGTTGAGCTCATGAAAGCAGTGGTCTCGTCAATTTCTGCACAATAACGAATGCTTTCATCATAACTAACAGTGCAAACATGATGTAAATATTTTTAGAGATTCGTTGAATAAAACAGGAGTTTTGACGCAAGTATGGTAACTGATAAATTTTGATTGACAGCTCAAGCGACTGTAAAGGGAGCGTTCTTTGATCGCTTTATATAATTTAATCACCGTTTGAATAAGAGAAACAAGGTGAAGTTGAGCGTTTAGTCACTGGTTTGATTTACTGACACACAGACAAAGATCATCTGACTGTACATGAATCATGAATCATACTGACATGTTGTTGCATTACTGTCGAGTTCATAGCGTAAAAGTCTCTTTGCACCGAAATGTGATTAATTTACCAAAGAATCCACAGTGAAATGTACGGAAGAGGATTAGGGCCAAGCAATAATAAAAAAATAAAACCATCTCGAGATTAAAGTTGTTAAATTTAGAGAAAAAAGTCGAGATAAAATGTTGAGAATAAAGTCATTAAATTACGAGGAAAAAAGTCGTTAAATTACGAGAACAAATTCGTTAAATTATGAGAAAAATGTTAAATTTCTAGAAAAAAGTAGTTAAATTACGAGAATAATTTAACGACTTTTTTCTCATAATTTAATGAGTTTTTTCTCGAAATTTAGCAACTTTAATCTCGAGATGGTTTTATTTTTTTATTATTGCTTGGCCCTAATCCTCTTCTGTAGAAATGTAATTAAATAAATATGTTTATACTAATATTTAACCTTAGTGCACTAATAGCGGCATTAATATTAACCATATAAACAACAAACAGCGGGAAAAAAAGTGATGCACCTATTTTGATTTTTCAAGGCCAATAGAAGCAAATTGGCTGATTCTGATACTGGTTGCAGATTTTTTTAAAGCAAATTTATTTGTTGTCTATTTGTTCAAAAAATATGTGTAGCTCTTTGATATTATAGGCAAACACTGCATTTTTATCACAGTCCCAACAAAGATGTTATGAACATGAGAATGATCAGTTGTTTTTCATTTAAATTATTGTATAATTTTAAGATTAACAGAAAAAACAGCATGGTCTGACTTTAGCTTTGTGAAATTACGCTACATAAGACACCTGCACAAAACACAATCAGCAGACGGACTGAATGAAATGTAAATTCACTCTCTGACAGTAGGTGGCGCTTATCCGCTTATTAAGTCGTGACGTAAGGAACGCCGTTTCCGGGTCCAAGCCTCGACTTGCCATCGACGGCCGTTTATGAGCGCTATTTATTCATTTTAAACATCAATCATTTTAAAAAGTTAAACATTTTAAATACTTACAGTCTACACAACAGTCTCCGTGCTTACAGCGTCACAGATATTAATATTTTAACGATTTATAAAAGATTAATCATTGTCTGGCCATCTGGAATTTTGGTATGGAGATAAAGGTTATAATTATATATTTTTTGTAGTATTACACCACATCGTGTATGTATATTAGCACCATTTGTTGTTTTCTTGTGGTATGAGATAGAGCGTTAGGACCCGGAAGCGCTGCCGCGTGACATCAGACTTAACAACCGAATAGAACAGCAGTTTCCATGGTTACCACTATATACACAAAGCAGCGCTGCGCTGGAGATGAGAGGAAAAGCCATCAAAACTTGTCTGAAGACAGTTCCCTTCAGAGATACATTCATATCAATTTAATATTTATATTGTTTTTCCTATATTTCGCGAACAGTGAGCTTGCTCATGGTGCAGTATTTCCTCTGCTGGCGCGTCTGTTCTCCTCATTGTGTCCGTATTCAGCGTGTGCCTGTGTTAACGTCCTGTTGACAGGCTTAGTAAATATTTCCTGACATTTTGGGAAAATATTACAGAGCAGTTTGTTTGCAAGCCCGGAATAAAGATAGACCAAAATAAAACTAAAAAACCTTTGGATTTATGAGCAGTGGACTACTGCATCTCTATTTTTGATCATGAACTCCAGTACGCGCCATAAACGCCTAAGTTACCTAAACATTTGGAGTGAATTATTAATATTTAAAGTTTCTCTGTAAAGTTGGCTTTATAAAACATTATTTAACGCATGATTAAGTGGATGTTAATTCTATGAGGATTTTGTGTTATTTTTCAAAGACCTAATAAATTCTTATAAATATTAACCGTAGGCTAATGATAACCATATAAAGCTTAACATACGAGTAAATATGAATATAAGGAGTAAATAAGGAAAATAACATTTTCAAAGACCAAGAACAGCTTAGGCCTACCTCAAGATGCTTTTTCAGATTAGATGTTGAATCCTTTGAGTTTTGTTGCAGACATATAGCTTGCATTGCACTATGATGTTACTGTACGTCCTTTTTCATGTTTATAAGTAAAACTGTCTTTGAATTTACACTAGAGAAATGCATTATTCCCTGTTTTCCCGTCCGTTTTCTGCGTGCGATCTCATGTCTGATGACTCTGCAGGTTGCTGATAACTGAACAGGCTGCGCGCGTTTTTTTGTTTTTTTTTAAACGGACAGAGTCGGAGAATCATCAACATTGGCTCGTTGGTTAAAAGTCCTCAAACAGCTTACGTTAATAGCCTGTTAAATGAAATAAATGACATTAAAATTCGAAGTAATCACTTTGGTCATCTAAAATATTTTTTGACTGTAACTGTAATTTGATTACCATCTATTTAAAACGTAACTGTAACGAGTTACTCAAATTTTTTTATTTTAAATACGTAACGTCGTTACATGTATTTCGTTACTCCCCAGCCCTGGTTAAAATGTATGTGATAGAAACAAATCATGACACTCAAATGATCTTGTAGGTCTCAACGGCCATCGCCGACCTGAACATCATCGCATCTAAGGAAGAACAACTCGAGTACCTGCGATGGAAGAAGGAGCGCGAGGAGATCGACCGAGAGCGCGTGGCCCGACACAAAAACGCCAAAGGCCAGTGGAGGAGAGCCTGGGACATGGATAAAGCCGATCTGATGTAAGCCAGACGCGTGTGCCTGATTTCTGTTCTGACGTGAGATAAACTAGTTTGCATCTTGATTTAGTTTGAATTCTTCTTTGTTCATTTTCTGCACGTTGAACTGCCTGTTACATAAATCAACTGTTTGAATCGTCTCTGTGTCTGCTGTCTTACTCACACCTTTTCTATTCTATTATTTTAAATGTTTCTATAATGCATCCAAGGTCATAAAACGCTTTAATTTTCTCATAATATTCATTACAGCATCAGATCTTTTATCACAGTGTCTGAAACGCTTCTATCAAAGTTTCAGTCTCTCTAAACCCCGCCTTTCTGAGAGCCTGTTCTGCTCTGATTGGTCAGATGGCCCAGTCTGTTGTGATTGGTCAGAAACCAAATGCTCATTAGCATATCGTCGCTGCCCGATGAAACTCACGTATGTCCAAAACGGTTACTTTTCAGGAAGTGAAAAAAACACCGTATTTCAAAAGCAGTTGAATGTAGCGTTGTCATACTTGGTACGGCATCTTTACATGTAACCATATTCTTGCCAGTGTAATGATATAATCCACATTTGACCAAAATTGAGTTTAAATGGACATACGTGCATATTTTACAGTAACGGTGGTCGATACGCGTTCTTCCGATCATTAATTAGAATGGCCAAGTCGCGTTTCATATTGACAGATGAATACGCTCAGTTTATTAAATAGCCTACGTCTTAGTTTATTAAATACGCTTAGTTTATTTAATATTAATTATAAATTTATTAAATGTCTCTTGCAAACTATGAAGGCACAATGAATCAATACACTGACATGGTAATGCTAGACAGATAACGTTGCTTTGTTTGCACAGTCCTACCGTAATTTTGTCACTCCTAGACGTACGTCTGGCGTCAGGGGGGAAACGTTTACCTCGATAAAGGAAAGTCATTGTCTCACCAGGCTATGTTTATTTGGCAATGTAACCTCACAGTGTTATTCGGCTATCCAGTGCTGAGCTTCGATGAAACTTCACGAGACCGGCGAGATGCTTCCAAAGGGCGGGAGATACGCGGCGTGATTGACAGCTTTGACACCAAATGGATATACGTTAAAATCAGATGACATGATTTCACAACTTTTCATTGGCCATTTAGATATGTGAAGCATACTGTATACGGAAATGAACCTGGACATTCAATCCGTCGAAAAATCTCAAAATCGGCAAAATGGACATACGTGTTTTTCATCGGACAGCGACGATATCTGAATTTCAGCTCTTGTGATACGAATAGTAACGATGGCGTCGGTTTTACCGTATCAATCTTATCAAAGTGGATTTGCTTTGACAGCGTCTTCTCGACATGAACAACATAAACCAAACTCTTCCAGTCTCAGATACAACTACAATGTTTCAGGGCGGGGTAAAGCAGACGCTGTTTGCCAATGGGCGGGCATTATGCAAATGAGTCACAAACCTTCATAGGTTCAGTTGGAAGTGAGACTGGAAGTACTGACGACTTGTTTCAGGCATCTCTTCTTTCTTTTGGGAGACAAAAACTTCATTTATCTTTGATACTTTTCAGCCCCTTTACATTCACAAACAGCTTTATTAGACATTACATAAATGATCATACCAAAAAGCATAATAGGGGCGCTTTAAATGCTGCTTAGATTCATCAGTATAGGATTAAAGAAAATCTTGCTTTATTTTTTTTAAATGGCTTTCATATTTGGCCAATGTTAACCAACAGTCAAATATCTATTTAGTTATTAGCTGTTCCTATCCATGTGTTTTAGCAAAGTCCCTTTAAGACAAGTCATTTCACTCGGCGGCCATCTTTGAAACGCCTCTCGGGCATCCTGGGCATCATGCCCTATCTCTTTGAATGGGGAAACAACATCAAATTCTCCAAAACTGTTCGCCAACCTTACGATTAAATTTCATATTTGAAATCACCAATGAAATCTAACAACAACTGGCTCATAAATTTAGTTTCTAAACACTCGAATCATGACAAAAAAAACTATTTTTCAGGCTGGATCAAGCTAATGCGCAAGCTAATGTCTCTTCGGAGGCGTGCGTCTGACTGTTTCTATAGAAACCGGTGATTCTAACGGCCGCTGAAGTGACGCGATGACTTTACCAGTCGGCGATTGGCTCTTATTTAGAAGGCGGGACTTATTCCGCCATATTGCGCAATACACTTTCTCCCATTCAAAACAATACGAGTGACACGTCTTGTGTTATTCTATAGTCTTTTGGTTTTAGTTAGGGCTGTCAAACGATTAATCGCGATTAATCGCATACAAAATAAAAGTTTGAGTTTGCCTAATATATGTGTGAGTGCTGTGTGTAATTATCATGTATATGTAAATAAAAACACATTCATGTATATGTTTGATAAATATTTACAAGTATATTTATTTGTTTTATATTATTTAAATAAAAATATTTTGTACATAACATTTATCTTAAATATATACATTAATTTCTGTGTATTTATATATACATATTAATTACACACAGTACTCACACATATATTATGCAAACTCAAGCTTTTATTTTGTATGCGATTAATCGCTATTAATCATTTGACAGCCCTAGTTTTAACGCAAATTCTTTAGATATCACACAAAAACCAAGATTAGCAGAAAATCTTAAAATGCACATTAAAAAAATATTTTTTTAAAGGTGCAATATGTAATATTTTTTGTCCGCTAGAGGCCTATTCAAAACAAAGGCGTAGCTTGATGACAGCAGGTTTGAGTGCGGAATCTTGGGACATGTGGTCTCCACCTCAACGGATGGTGGAATAGAATTGGGATAGGACTCGGGAAGAAATCATGTTCATGGATGCGATTATTAACGTTACTGTAGTATGAAGCAGAGCAGGAGCGAGTGTTGCGGGACTTTTATTATGACACAGTCGCCGGCGCCGCTTCCGCTTTTTTCCGGTCATGAGTATGAGGTAATGCAGCTCTGTTTATCATATTAGATACATTTGAGAGTGTTGAAAATGATGTTATAACGTTACTCTGTGCGTTCGCTCGGCGGCTGCTGTGAGACACTGTTACACACTGCGGTAAGATAGATCGATTTTACAATATCATATTAAATGCTGGATGATTGTGTTGATAAATGGCATGCAATTAATTTTAAAACGTATTGTATGATGGAGAAAATGCTGTATTACTGTTAATAAAAATAAAGCTGCATCTGATTATGCTATGTTAGCTACTTGACAAAATAGTGTTTTTCTCTGAGGCATGGTAAAGCATGGTACTCGCAAAACATCAAGACAATTAGATTTAAACAATAAGACTGAACGTGTTGAGCTATATAACAATAATTAGTTTTTTGTCTATAAATATATCAAAACAGTTGTTCCCTTGTCTATTAAAACATGTAAATATTAAAGCGTCTTCGTTGTTTCCATGGTTTCTACAAAATAAACCGTAAACCGAGGGTAACGCGGGAATGACGCCATTGACAGGCGACTCCTCACACGTCCCGGAGCCTTGATTACAATTGCAATTTTCTCACGATTTACAAATAGTTGCGAACATTTGGGATATTCTCTAGTGAACAAAATATATAACACTGGCCTAGTGCTTTTTGGATATTTTACTGCAAAATTCTTACATATTGCACCTTTAATTCGATAAGAAGACATACGCATAAACTATGATGGAAAAACATTCACCGCACAAGAAAAACTTTGGCTCAACAAAGGCAACATGTGATTGGATAACTGTACTAACCCGTTGACCAATCGCATCGAACAGCATCTCAAATGTTGTTTTAGTCATGCCTGAGCCAAAGTCTGTCATCGAAATGATTTAGAATAATAACATCCCAGAACGTTCTCAAACAATTGCGTTCCCAAACATCAGGCATCCGAGCGCAAGAGAGCATAATGGCTTTTATTGCTCAGAGACACAACTCATTTATTATGTATGGGGAAAAAAAGACTCAATTTGAATTACATATAAAATTTGGATTATACAGTTTTAACATTAAACAAAACAACTAATATATGCATGTTTGTCAAGATCTAACTTGAATATCTTGTCTCACTATTGAGAAATGTCACATTATGAATAGAAAATGGGTTTAATGAATGACCTTTGGCCTTTTAGCTGCCCACATCTGTGAGCTGGACTCGTGTTTAATGTCAGAGAGGTTATAAAAGGTCCTTGTAAATCTAAATAGTTGCCAAACTGCAACTGCTTCATTTGTTTGATTAAACATGAGCTGCTGTAGGGAATGAGAGTATAAATAACATTAATTCGTATCAAAATTCCTGTTAAAGCTGAAGTTGTTTTAGAGTGATCTGGGAAAGTTTATGAATCACGTCTCTTGTAAAACCGATGGGCTTTTTAAGGTCAAATGTCTTCATTCAGTGAGGTCATGAGACATGGATGACTTTAATTCAAGTAATTGAATCAGACAGCACTAAACGATGAGCTAAATGTGATGTGGATTATTAGAATTAAAGGTTGTATAGTCTTTATCTTCTGTTTGTGGCGGAAATTCAGTATATTTATTCCACAGCAAATTGAGTTTGTTTTTGTAAATGTTTTATAGCGCGTTTGCATTCATATGAGTGATCATCATAACATGTTTATGGTTAACATGCAATCAAAACAGACTCTTTTTACATGTTCATGTTCATTTTTTTCATCACTAACCCTTCATAACTAAGTGTGTGTGTGTGTGTGTAAGGATGCTGTCGGTAATGTCACCAACGGCGAGTCCTCGCAAACCTGAACATGCAGTACCACAAACAAGACTTCAGGCCAAATGTTAACAAGTCTCTGGAAGTCTTCAGCGTTTCAAATGGGTTCCTCTGAAATAAATAATCTTCCCTTTTGAGCGCTATTGAGCGTACGGGGACAGGGGGTTATTTTTAGGGTGCTTTGAATGCCTTGCCTTATTTGGGAGGGATTACGAACACTAGAGATTGTTCAGGGCAGCGAGACGCTTCGGGAAGGATCTGGTTTGTGGGAGGTAAAGCACTTGATCAGTGAGCGTCCAGTACAAGTGTTCGTGTCAGAACAGTTTTTCCAGCCAAATATCATCCCTGTATACAAATGTTGTTTGGGTAAATCTCATAAAGAAATGTCCAGATCCACTCCAAAAACAAGAAGAAAACAATATTGTTTTAAAATTCATGTAAAGAAAAATAGGCCTCTAAAGTCTTATTACAATAACACACTGAAGAAAACCATCCTGTAGACACTATTATTGCTTAAAAATATTTATTTATTTTATTTTATTTTTTTAAGAGCACCTGCTACCATGTTGCTTATTTTAAACATTATATTTGTGTGTGTGTGTGTGTGTGTGTGTGTATGTAATTAAATCATATATAATATAAATTTTATATATAAAATGCATTATATACAATGTTATTTACTTATATACCATACTATAATATGATAGGATTATATAACTTTGTCTGTATATCTAAAATTTATATCTTATTAAATGATATATATTATAGTAATTAAATCATACAAAATGTAATTTTTATATAAAATAAATTTTACTATATATATATATATATATATATATATATATATATATATATATATATATATATATATATATAGTAACATTTATTTTCTATATAAAAATAGAAAATAAATTTTACTGTCCTGAGTAAGATATTTCAATTTAATAAAATATAACACTATATTATATAATTATTACATAAGTAAATAACATATATATATATATATATATATATATATATATATATATATATATATATATATATGTTATTTACTTATGTAATAATTATATAATATATTGTTATATTTTATTAAAGTATATATATATATGTATTTGTAATTAAATATATATAATTAAATCATATATAAATTTATAAAATAAATTATATACAATATATAATGTGTTATTTACTTGTTAAATACTATAACATAATATATAATTGTTATATATTTTTATGAAAGAATATATATATATATATATATATATATATATATATATATATATTTTTTTTTTTTTTTTTTTTTTTTTTTTTTGAAAGTTTGTGAACCATTTGCAGAATCTGTGAAAATGAATAATTTTAACAAAATAAGAGGGATCATACAACATGCATGTCATTTTTTTATTTAGTACTGTCCTGAGTAAGATATTTTACACAAAAGATGTTTACATATAATCCACAAGACAAAAAAAATAGCTGAATTTATAAAAACGACCCATTCATAAGTATGTGAACCATTGATTCTCAATACTGTGTGTGGTTACCTGATGATCCATGACTGTTTTTGTGTTTTGTGATGGTTGTTCATGAGTCTCTTGTTTGTCCTGAGCAGTTAAACTGAGCTCTGTTCTTCAGAAAAATCCTCCAGGTCCTGAAAATTCTTCAGATTTCCTGCATCTTTTGCATATTTGAACCCTTTCCAGCAGTGACTGAATGATTTTGAGATCTGTCTTTTCACACTGAGGACGACTGAGGGACTCATACACAACTATTAAAAAAGGTTCAAACATTCACTGATGCTCCAGAAGGAAACACGATGCATTAAGAGTCGGGGGGGTGAAAACCTTTGATTTTGAAGATCAAGGAATATTGTACTTGCTGCTTTATCTTCTGGCAAACATTTAAGTGTCTTCTGTTGCTTCTGAAGGGAAAAGAAAGAAAAAGGACATCTTTACAATCATACAGTCACTGCTGGAAAGGGTTCAAATATGCAAAAGATGCAGGATATCTGAAGAATTTTCAGGACCTGGAGGATTTTTCTGAAGAACAGAGCTCAGTTTAACTGCTCAGGACAAACAAGAGACTCATGAACAACCATCACAAAACAATAAAAACAGTTGTGGATCATCAGGTAACCACACACAGTATTGAGAATCAATGGTTCACATACTTATGAATAGGGTTATTTTAATAAACGCAGCTATTTTTTTGTCTTGTGGACTTTATGTAAACATCGTTTGTGTAAAATATCTTACTCAGGACTGTACTAAACAAAAAATAACATGCATATTGCATGATCCCTCTTATTTTGTTAAAATTATTCACAGATTCTGCAAGTGGTTCAAAAACTTTCAAGCAGCACTGTATATATGTATATATATTTGTACTTAAATCATATATATAATATAAATTTTACATATAAAATAAATTATATTTATAAAATACATATTTATATATATTAGTATATATTTACACTACATTTTTTTAAACTACGCTCCTCTAGTACCTTTTCTGTGTTCAGGTTTTCCATGAATGGCAGATATAGACTGATAAAATGAGCAGTGTCACAATAAAATCTAGAGTTTTCAAGTCTTTTAGGATTTAAACATTTAGTGATTCGAATTTTGGAAGGAAGCTGCTTGCATGTTGAACGACACGTGTTGTTTTGAGCACAGATCAGCTTATTAACCAGTTTAACCAGCAGCACTTTCTCAGTACCAGCACTATATCCATGCTTCTGTAAGCTAACTAACACATGTACTAGTAGTGTCTCATTGAGCTTGATTTACATGGTGTATTGTTGGGATTGTCAGTGATTATTTTGTGTTGATGTTCAGTTGGCGTGTGTGTGTTTTTTTCCCAATGTGTTTTATTTGTAGGTTCTCTGAAAAGGAACATGGAGGAACATCAAACAGAGGTGAGCAAATACAAGAGGACATTTTCAGATGAAACTCATTTACAGCTGAGATCGAAATACTAATCAAGGAGCTAATGGTATATTTATTATTTTCTCTGTTAAAGATTGTGTCTGACCGCATGTAGTGTGTAAATACTGTATTTTCTGGGTTAATTATATTTGATTATAGGAGGTCGAAACACCAGAAGAGGAAATCTGAGATCGGAAGAATCTAGAGGTGCGTGAAACCTAAAACACTTTTGACCTAGAAATTGATTGAATGATATAAATGAGTTGTTCTCAAACCTTTCTAATACTTTGATGCACAGTAAAATCTCCAGAGTTAAATCAACTCTGCTCAGAGTACATATGGTCCCTCTCTTAATAGTGTTAAAGTAACACTGAAGCAGAGTTAAAGTTAATGAGATAATTAAGCAATTAATAAGGCTGTGACTGAAGTCAGTTGTAGTTCTTGTGCTTCTCTTTTCTTCAGTGATTCTGCTTGTTAACAGCAGGTGTTCATCACTAATGTACAATCATCACTTAATTAATTCATTAACTTTAACTCTGCTTCAGTGTTATTTTAACACTATTTAGAGAGGGGTCAGATGTACTCTGAGCAGAGTTGAACACATCTGACCAAAATATACCAACCAGGTGCCTATAAGTGCCATTGCAAATATAATCATTAATATAATTCATCATGTTTTTCCATTCCATGTTTAATTACTACAATTTTCTAGCATGCGTTGTGTAAAATATACCAATGATTTTTATACAGGTGCTGGTCATATAATTAGAATATCGTGAAAAAGTTCATTTTTTATTGCTAATTATTCATTACTGAATGTGGTGGCTGTTTACAGAGTGATGTATCAAAGCATATTAAATGCAAAGTTGACTAGAAGAAAGAAATTGGGTAGGCAAAGGTGCACAAGCAACAGGGATGACCACAAGCTTGAGAATACTGTCAAGTAAAGCCGATTCAAACACTTGGGAGAGCTTCACAATGAGTCAAATGAAGCCGGAGTCAGCGCATCAAGAGTCACCACACTCAGACATCTTCAGGAAAAGGACTACCAAGCCACTTCTGAAACAGAAACAACATCAGAAGCATCTTACCTGGGCTAAGGAGAAAAAGAACTGGACAGTGAACAGTGGTCGAAAGTCCTCTTTTCAGATAAAAGTACATTTTGCATTTCATGTTGAAATCATGGTCCCAGAGTCTGAAGGAAGACTGGAGAGGCACAGAATCCAAGCTGCTTGAAGTCTAGTGGGAAGTTTCTGAAGTCAGTAATGATTTGGGGGGCCGTGAAATCTGCTGGTGTTGGTCCATTGTGTTTTATCAAGTGCAAAGTCAATGCAGCCATCTTCCAGGAGATTTTGGAGCACTTTATGCTTCCATCTGCTGGCAAGCTTTATGGAGATGCTGATTTCCTTTTCCAGCAGGACTTTAGCACCTGCCCACAGTGCAAAAACCACTTCCAAGTGGTTTGCTGACCATGATATTACTGTGTTTTATTGGCCAGCCAACATGCCTGACCCCTGAATCTATGGGATATTTTCAAGAGAAAGATGAGAAACAGTCGATCCAACAATATACAGATGATCTGAAGGCTCAATAGTGCCTCAGCAGTGCCACAGGCTGATCACTTCCATGCCACACTTCACTGATGCTGTAATTTGTGCTAGGAGCAAGTCATTTGCTGTAATATGTGCTGCCGACCAAGTATTGAGTGTACAAATGAACATGCTTTAAAGAACTTGAACTTTTCTGTTTTGCAAATCCATTTTTTGATTGATCTTAGGAAATATTCTAATAATTTTAGATACTGGATTTTGGACTTTCATGAGCTGTACGCTCTAATCATCAAAATTTAAAAACACAACTTTTGAAATGTTTTACTTTACATGTAGGGAATCTAGAATATATGAAAGTTTCATTTTTAAAAATAATTTACAATAAAAAAATGAACTTTTTCACGATATTCTAATTATATGACCAGCACCTGTAATTCTCTTTAATAGACAGTTTAACACTGCAATAAAATTAAAGTTCAATTTTCACTGGAAAAATATTATAAAAATCTATTAAATTACCTCCATTATTTGTTGTGGCACTGTGTGATTAATAATGTTCAAGACTTTAAACTTAATTAGATTTAACCAGAATTAAGATTATAAACTGGACATAAATTGACAGTCAAATTGACAACATCACTTTCTACATTGATTTGTTTTGTATTGTCTAGGTCGACACCAAGCATCAGACAGGAAGGGGAAAAGTGTCCCAGTGACGGGGAGTAAAGCGAAGGGTAAAGACCGTCTGACGGGTCGAGCGAGGAGGTAAACTGACCTCATACTCAATAGTTTATGTGCTGAACCAGTTACAGCAACATCCTGCCTCAATTCACCTCAAATCCATTAACCCAGACTCAAAGGATGATGGGAAATGCTTTTCAGAGGGATTTATGGTTATGAGCATTTCCACTCCCGCTCAGCATTAACATTCAACCACAAACTCATCCGATCACATGACCGGATGATTTATAATGATATAATTTGTCTTTTAAAATCTCATTAAGTTCAAAGCAGTTCCTTGTGATGATACAGTAAACGTACATTCATTTACTCATTAAACAGTAATTGAACAAAAGGCCCAAACAAATGTTTTGTAATCAGAGATATTGTGATGATGTTGAAGAAGATAAATATATTGTAACACTTTACAATAAGAATGCATTAACTAACAGTGAGCAAAATGTTTAAGGTATTTATTAATCTTTGTTAACTATTCATTGTTAGTTCATGTCAGCTCGGGTCCATTCAATAATGTTAACAGACACAACAAATACTGTCGTACATATAATGTCACCTGACTTATATTCATGAAAACTTGACATTATGTATTAATATCATTCATGTTATATACATATATGTACAACATTATTTATATGGGACTTAAAAGAATACTATTGCAACATGGTACTTTTAGTTAATTTTAAAACATCTTTAATAAAAATACATTAATGAACGACATATAATAATAATAATAATATCACAATATATTTAATTCCAAAACATTACTTTTTTTAACAGTTACGGTGTTTAATGAGTAAATGAATGTCCTTTTACTATATGACTAAATATTAAATAAAAATAATTTGCTATAACAAGGAGTTGCTTTGAACTTTGAACAATTAAGAGTGTAAAACATTTCTTCATTTTGCCCTCAGGTGGGACGCTAAAGAGCAGGAGGAGCATTTGCAGGTGATTTATTTTTATTAGTATTATTAATGCCACAGTAATGAGTATAATGGGCTGAAAATTTGCTTAATTTTTATGAAAATAAATTCACAATAAAATATATATCAATAGTCCTAAATATGTTTCAAATCTTTTTATTTATAATTGTTTATTTTGATTTTTGGGGTAACTTCTGGACATTATTTTTAACCGATATGCAGAACCGATATTTGTGATAACTTTATTGACGGTTTTGCGTGCAATTCTCAAAACTCCCACAAGATGACGCCATTTATCGGTGGACCCCATATTACAAAACCGATATCCAATTATGGATAAATGCTTAAATATCGGGTTAAATATCGGTAAAACCGATTATCGGTCTCTTCGTTTTCTTGAAATTCATTCAATTTTGAAGTTAAACAGTTCTTAGTATTTTATATTTTTTTTACTACATGTACTTGTTTATTGATTTCTTCTAGGTTTATCCAGACAGCAGTCTGCAGGAGTTTTTAGAGGAACTTGATTCTCTTTGTGCTCCTGAGAGCGTCAATCCAGAGACTGACATTGAAAACACAAAGCCATCTGAAGAGTCATTCAAAACAGTCGGTGCCGTGACCTCCAATGGGACGGCGGATCAGAATGGACGCGTTTCCACAGAAATTGCTCATTCGGAGCCACATTCTCTGAAGGTTACCGAGAAAAAGGTCCGCTTTTCTGAGAACCATGACAAGATCAAGTCAGAAACCGAGACCAGTGCACTGCAAGTGGCCTCACTGAGCACAAACGGCCCTGTAGAAGAAAACAGACAAACACTGGAGCAAGACGACGGCGAATGTATCCAGAAAGAGATAAAAGCTCTATCTCCAGAGCAGGAAAACCGCCTCGCAGAACTGAATCCAGTCACTGAAGGAAGTGCAACTGAACCATCGTGTCCTGAATCCGCAGATGTTTCTATATCAGCAGAACCAGGCGAGAACCAACCTGTTGAACACAGCAAGAGCTGCTCTTCTAGAGGAAATGGTACGAGAACATTGGCTGCGTGAAACTAGCTCCATCACTGGAATACACTGCATGATTTTTAGCCCCGATTTGCAGTCTAGATGAGTCGATAATAGTTGCTAAAAGTCTGCACCAGTTTTCAGGTTTTTGGCAGTCAGAGTTGCAAAATTGCATAGTGTATGATGGGCACCGACTCCGAATTTTTAGATTCAAACTATGATTCCATCCTGTCAGAGGATATCAAAACATGTCTATCTCACCAGTGTTGCAATAAAATACATTTGCTTTTGTTGAAGCCATCTGTTCACATTATTTCAACTTATTTTTAAAATAATCATGTTTAACAACAGAATTCCTGGTGGAAAAACTACAATACCGATGATACTGTACCGAAAATTCCACCAATTAGCAACCAACGCAGCAAGCAAATTGTGGCATAAGTGCTCTTTAGCTCCACCCACTGCCTGTATCCAAAAACTATATATCTTAAGTTTGTTACAAAATATGCGCATATATGTGTGTGTGTGAATTTATCGGTGGATCCCATATTACAAAACTGATATCCATTTATGAAAAAATGCTTAAATATCGGGAAAATATCGGTATAACTAATTATCGGTCTCTTCGTTTTCTTGAAATTCACTCAATTTTGAGGTTATAGTTTTTTTAATACATATACTATTGATTTCTACTAGGTTTATCCAGACAGCAGTCTGCAGGGTTTTTTTTTTTTTTAGAGGAACTTGACGTTCTTTGTGCTCAAAATTACACAGTTACTGTCATAACTTGTTTCATGACAAATTTATTTAAACATATATTAAATAATTGAGACATTACTAACAGGTAAAGTAAATGTATTAAAATATATAAGCTAATATACTGCATATATTTAGTGAAATGCTCCCTCTAGAGTTCATTTCTCTAGTGAACTAAAATGCTGTGGACACTAAATGACTTGCATGGGGTAGATGTAATGCTACATGAGATATTATTCTCAAGCTGTTTTATTGATGTTTTTCCGTGATTGAAACACTGGTTGAGAGATTGCACGCAATTATGTCTCTGCATAGATTGTCTGTTGTTCTTCTGCGCTCTTTCCTGTTGTGGCGGTTAGCAAACAGTGTTGCATTACCACGTGCGCCCCTTCTGGATTGGAGTTAGGATCACCTGCGACTGACTGTATTCAACATTGACATTTGTTTTGGTTACAGGTGGGTCAGTTTGAAGCAGGTACTGCTAGTTTAGCACGTTTAATTGTATGTGGCAATGAATTATCATCGTACTGGTGTTCATCTTCTCAACATTTCAGTATTTCTGAGTTGGACGCCGTTACGGTTTGAAGAACACATGAAGGGTTTAATGTTTAAAGTGACTTAAGATTTGATTTTTATATTTTGCATGCAATTATATCTCTGCATAGATTGTCTGTTGTTCTTCTGCGCTCTTTCCTGTTGTGGCGGTTAGCAAACAGTGTTGCATTACCACGTGCGCCCCCTTCTGGATTGGAGTTAGGATCACCTGCGACTGACTGTATTCGTCATCTGACTGAAAAAAAAAAAAAAAAATACATATATATATATATATATATATATATATATATAAAATAAATATATATTTATATATATATATATATATAAATATATATTTATATATATATATATATATATATATATATATATATATATATATATATATATAAAAATAAATATATATTATATATATATATATATATATATATATATATTGGGGTTTGTGCAAACTTGTGCTTTCACTGAGATCATGTGTGTGTTTTCTCTCTCTCTCTCGCAGAAGAAATGGACTCGAATCTGTCTGTCCTGAATCTGGAGCCGGGCGACGCTCTTCCCGACCACAGCACCAGCGCTGATATGGTGAGTGTGCCGCATTAAAACATCAATCTGCGGCTGCACTTTCTCATTTGACTTGCAGATTTGAAGTGTCCCACCTCACAGGATTTAGCGGCCCACTGAAACTCCATTATCGAGCTGAAGTGCTTCAGAAATACCCTAGAAAGCAGCACTATATATGTAACCAGGCCACATATTCAACCTTCGAAGTAAAGAGCATGGTTGCATCAGTTTTAAAGTGTTTAAATGCAACACTTTGCACTCCAGGTCTGGCCTTTTTACATTGAATTCCCAGTAGAATTATTGGCATGCAGCTCTTTAGAATATTTACTGTACATTCATTTTAAAATTTCTCTTTTTTTCCAGGCAAGAGAGAATGGGAAAGTTGTTTAGATGGAAAAGATGTCACTCACATCTGGAGCGAAACTTCATGCACTAAAACCAAAACACAGAAGAACGAAAATATAATTTGCCTTTTTTATGTGACTGACTCACGTGACTCTTGAACCTTCTGTGTTTGGAGTATTTTTGTGTCATTTTTTGGATGCTGAACATTGAAAACACTGGTTGGCAGTGACGTCGTGATTGTTCTGAGTAGTTTATCTTCTCGTAGGCTAAAGATTGTTAATGCTTCAACGCACAGTTAACCTTTATCTGAGCCACCACACCCAAAGGTCCGATGTTATTTTTGTGGGATCTTTGGTGGTTTGGTGGGACTTTAGTCTGAAAGCACTACAAACAACTTGAATGTGTAACTTTAGTGGAACAAACCCATAGACACCGTGTGCATTTAGAGCAGGAACTTTAGAGATTTACACAGCACACTAACTGACTAACCTAGTAGTATTCTTCATCAGAACTCATATATGTCAATGAAATCAAACCTGACCGATGCTGATCTACTTTACAATCACGTGTCATGGGATTTTGTGTGGATAGTTCACAAGGATCGTTCAAGTATGTTTATTAGCACTTTATTTTGTATGAATTATCTGAAAAGTTACCAGAAGTTGTTTGGTTTTATTATCTAATTAAAATGAAGGGTGTTTACAGTTCTTTCAGATTGAATTATTTTGTTTAACTAAAGACTGCAAGAATGTTTTCTAGCTGAACATTGACATTTGTTTTGGTTACAGGTGGGTCAGTTTGAAGCAGGTACTGCTAGTTTAGCACGTTTAAATGTATGTGGCAATGAATTATCATCGTACTGGTGTTCATCTTCTCAACATTTCAGTATTTCTGAGTTGGACGCCGTTACGGTTTGAAGAACACATGAAGGGTTTAATGTTTTAAGTGACTTAAGATTTGATTTTTATATTTTGCTGACACTCTCATTAAGTATTTTGTGTTCATTTGGTTTTGAAATGAATGTTAAATAGAAATAAGCATTAAAAAACACTTTTACCAGCCCTGTGCTGTGATGCTTGCACTGATTCATGAACAAATTAAAAAAAACTTTTTACCATAACTTATGACTCTCTTATTTTCTATGCTAAAATTATACATAAAACACACCTTTTTATTTATGCATTTACACCAACAATAAGCTACCTTTAAAAGTCACATGTATTTGAAAAAAAAAAAAAAAAAAAATTATAGGTAATTCAGTTTAATTATAATTAAATCTCACAATATTAGTTTTTCACATTTAAGAATGTAAGTTTTTAAGTGATATAAGGTTTATATACATGTAAAAATATTAAAATACACTGCAATCTCTTCAATTCCCTGTTGATAAAGCCTCTATTTTGGTCCGTGTCCTGTTTTACCATATAAGGATGTAATGGAACTTTTACTCACTTCCATGAACATCAATGATGTTTGAAGATCGTCATGCTACTGTGTTAAATATAGTCACATGGGCTCTTAAGTACTGCATCAAGAAATGCAATGCAATGCAATCTGTTACATAAGGACAAAGCTATACGTCAGTTCTATGCAGAGATCTTAGTGCTGCATTTGTTACTATCGACCAAAACAATTATTTTGGCTCCAAAATTAGTGGAATTGCATTGGCATGGTTCAAATCAAAATTTTCTGATCAGTTTGTAGCAGTAAACAAAGAGATGTCATAATGATCACAAGTTCAGTATGGAGTACCACAAGGCTCAGTACTAGGACCGTCACTTTTCCCCCCGTACATGCTACCCAGTTTTCACTGTTATGCTGATGGTACCGACGAAACTTACCAATTCACAAAATTAATGGAATGCATAGTTGATATAAATTGACTGACTATATATTACTTTCAATGAAACACATTAAATGCGTGAATTAATGTGAATTCATTCCTGGCTTTTTGCAGCGATAATCCAGGTAAGCTGTCTTGATTCCAGCTATCCACTTATTATTATTATTTTCCAGCCTTTCTTTGTTTTGACCTGATTCTCTCACCTGATCCCTTAAAGGGGACGGAGCTTATCACACATTTACTAATTAATTTGACGCAAGTCGATTTACTCGGTCAATCTATTTGCATGTGATAAATCATTCATTGCTGTGGAGAGTTTGTACAGCAGAAGTAAAATAACTCCTGCAGAAATTATATTTGTGCAACAGATGCTAAAAACAATATGTTGTGTTGTTTTGAACATGCAGCGCTGCTTCAGACCTCTGTGTTCTGTTTAATAGAGGATCTTTTGGGATTAGTGTCTTATTATTTTTAAAAGCCTCCCATCGGCCGGTTGCTCTGGAAATCACTCCCTGTTCTCTTCAAACACAGCTTTGTCTTCTGTTACTCTTTTAATTACCCTTTTCCAGCAGGCATGCTCGGGGACGGCATCATCCCCCGGGACCTTCATCGGGGCCGTTCACATGACTCATGACACATGATGATGATGATGAATCTAGATGAAGGTAGCTTAATCTCCTTGTGTTTGGTCAAATGTTATTCTCATGTACCCTCACTAATGCATATTTCACATATATCCAAGTTCTGAAACTCAATATGCAGGTGAATTGGTAAAAGGTGAGGGTATCATGATTGGGTATAAAATGAGCACCTCAGTCTTTGCGAGCAAATATGCGTCATGGCTCAGCACAAATTTCATGAGAGAATTGTCTAACAGTTAAAAAAATCACATTTCTCAATGCAAAGAATTTAAGTGTTTCACCATATTGTGAAAAGATTCAGGGAATCCAGAGAAATCTCAGTCTGTGTAGTGCAAGGCAGGAAACTGCTGTTGAATGTGCGTGACCTTCGAGCCCTCAGATGTCATTGCATGAGAAACCATCATGCTACTTTGTTAAATATAGTCAGATGGGCTGGGAAGTACTGTCTCTGCATCAAGAAATGCAACTTGAATCTCTGTTGCACAACGAAAGTCTTAGAGCTGCATTTGATACTATCGACCACAACATTCTTTTAAATAGACTCGAAAATGAGTGGAATTGCTTTGGCATGGCTTAAATCATACTTTTATCAGTTTGTAGTAATAAATGAAGAGACGTCATACCGATCACAGGTTCAGTATGGAGTACCTCAAGGCTCGGTACTAGGACTGTTGCTTTTCATTCTGTACATGCTACCAGTTGGGAGATATCATTAGGAAGCATGGCGCTGGTTTTCACTGTTACGCTGATGATGCTCTATATTTCTTCTCGCCTCAATGAAACTTACAAAAGCTGATATGAAAAAATTGGATGAATAGTAATTTGCTACTCATGTTCCATCTTTTTGGAGGTTGTTTGCAGCCATCAAAATTGGTTTATATTTACAAAATACAATTAAGTTGGTCAGTGAAAACATTGGTAATTTTTCTTGGTAATTTTGTCGGTTTAATAAAGGTTCAAGAGAATGAACAAATCAGATTCTTGATTTTATTGCATTTTACAAAACTTTTCTGGAAATTGGGTTATGTAAGATTTCTTGCTAAATTCAAACTAATTGTTGTTTCGAGGGTTTCAGCACAGACACATCTTAAAGGGTTAGTTCACCCAAAAATGAAATTTCTCACCCTCATGTCGTTCCACTCCGTAAGACCTTCGTTCATCTTCAGAACACAAATTAAGATATTTTTGATGAAATCCGATGGCTCAGTGAGGCCTGCATTGACAGCAAGATAATTAACACTTTCAATGCCCAGAAAGCTACCAGAGACGTATGTAAAACAGATCATGTGACTACAGTGGTTCAACCTTATTGTTATGAAGCAACAAGAATACTTTTTGTGCTCCAAAAAAAACAAAATAACGACTTTATTCAACAATCTAGTGATGGGCGATTTCAAAACACTGCTTCATGAAGCTTTACGAATCTTTTGTTTTGTTTCTGAGTGCATATCAAACTGCCAAAGTCACGTGATTTCAGTAAACGAGGCTCCGTTACATCATTGCCCCCCAGTGGTGAACCATTGAAATTTCTAAATGTTTCGAAACACTTATGATGTAACAAAGCCTCGTTTACTGAAATCACGTGACTTTAGCAGTTTGATGCACGCTCCTAACAACTGATTCGAAACAACAGATTAATGTCTTTAGTAGCTTTCTGGACATTGAAAGTGTTAATTATCTTGCTGTCAATGCAGGCCTCACTGAGCCTTCAGATTTCATCAAAAATATCTTAATTTGTGTTCTGAAGATGAACGAAGGTCTTTACGGATATGGAATGATATGAGGGTGAGTAATTAATGACAGAATTTTCATTTTTGGGTGAACTAACCCTTTAAGCTCTTTAACATTATGGACAAATGCAGAGCTTTATACCTTCTTTTTATAGTAAAACCAAGACTTAAAGCAAACATCAGCCCTATAACGAGGCCGTGGTGCTTATCGCACCAGTTATTCTAGAAATGGGCCAAAAAGCCTCATTTCTAGTTTCAGTGCCAGAAATAAGTGCGGATTTGGCCTCGTCCTGCCGTGAGTCTTTCCTCGTCTCCTGGCAGTGATTGTGCTGCAGTGCAGTGGAAAATGGCTCCCAGGTCTCTCGGCACATATTTGATTATATCATGCGCACCTGCAGCTGTGAACTCAGACGCCCGTGAGGCTGGTCCCGATCGCTGATGGGAAATGAGGGTTGGTAATAGATGGGTTGGGTTACAGCACTCTTCGGCAGCAGTGGTCTCTCAGATTGATTAATAATGCATTTCTGTCCGGTCTGACTGATGATAATTGAAAAGCCCATTATGAACCTATAACATAATGCTCCACTTTCTTTCAAAAACAAGCTTTCACTGTATTTACAGTGGTTCTCAAAGGATTTTGCTTCAGGATGCAGACCAAACACAACATTGTTTCTCATACAAGTTTCTTTAAAATCAAACAGGAGGTTTATTAATAGTGGCATGAACTGCTTGAGCCAAATATTATGCAATAGTAGTAACACAACAATTTTATGAATGCACAAAGAACAAACACTGGGTTGAAATATCATAGCATTTGATTGGACGCATGACTTTGGCATCAATAACATCATTTTAACAGCTGATTTATTTGGCTAACCAGCTGTACATAATTCTAAGGTTAGTTGTGTTTTATTATTTGCATTGAACATTGATCACAACCTTTTGAGAACCACTGATTTAACTTGTGTGCATGCCGTTAAATACCATCTTTGGTTTCTATTCGTACTTATGTATGAAACATTTCAATTGATAATATGCATATGTGATTCTTTTTGAGTAACATGCACATTTGAAATCTAATAAAAGACTTTTTAGACTTGATTAAGACAACTTATATAAAAGTTTACGTTTTTGAAGAAACTGTGCATGGTGATTATCCATGCAAAACACACTGTCAATGATGCTATATGCTTGCTAGGCGAGAACATTTCCTATAACACTAGATATACCTGTACATCAGAATAAGAATGGCATCTACGCTAATATCTGTCTCTCTGCTTATCCTGAGGTTTTCCGGGTGCTGGATCCAGGCCGTATCCAGATCAGATGGAGAACCTGTGTCTGGACCTGACTACAACGTAGCCCAGGAGACAATGGGCCTACAGATCCAGTTCTGGCTGCATCTATAATTCAGATTTTTAATCCCCGTATCCGCTTACATATATTTATATATAATCTATTTTTAATCTCTATAATAAAAATGTATAATTCAGATTTTGATCTCCATATCCATTTACATATATTATATATATCTTCCAAGGGTTTTTTTCCCTCCTAGGACTTTTTTCCCAGTGTTAGCACGCTGGGTTTTTCTCCTAGGGGGTTTTTTCCACCCCTGGGAGTCAGCCGACATTGGCTTAATGTAGCACCATCTTGTATATGTTACATATTACCACGCTTGTTTGTACAGCTTATTTTTAACCACTTCCCTTTTTTCTGTGCTTCTAATATGTAAAGCTGCTTTGAAACAATTACCAATTGTAAAAGCGCTATATAAATAAATTTGACTTGACTTGACTTGACTTCTCAAGTAAAAATGACATGTTTTGTGATCATCTGGTCTCTAGATGTGGCTCATTGTGCATCTGAGGGATTTTTTCCACCTGTTTTATGGTCCAGTGGGACGACGCACACACTAACTTCAACGCTTCGTGCTGGAGGTTTCATCACATGACTATCAGCACTAGTACTAGCGAGGACTGACTTGGTAAACACATCTAATAATTGAATCTCAAGGGGGTTTTGCACACTTGAACGCCATGAAAGATCTAAAAACTGACTTTTTAACTATTCAAGTCAACATTGATTTGTACCACAGCCGCTGAATCAATTGTCTTCAGTCACAGGACGAATCAAAGAAAGCGTCCAAAACATCTTGTTTACAGGAAGCTGCTGCTTAATAGTACAAGCAGATTGAGTTACACCACTGAATCAACAGATCGGGAGGTTTTTAAATCAAACGCCGCTATTACGATTACTATCATGGGGTTAGAGATTTGAACAAAGAATATCTTAGACATTTTACAGTTAGGAGAATAAGCAAATCTTGTGAAAAACAAGTGCACTTAACTGTATTGCATGTGCACATGTAGTGTACAGATATTAAAGTACACTGTAAAAATAAGTGTTTAACTTAAAGTAAGTTACCTGGTTGCCTTAATTTTGAGTGCTTTAAGTTAATACAATAAAGGCAATTGGTTTAATCAACAGAAACTCAAAATATTATGTTATCTCAACCACATTAAGTTGATTTGACAAAATATTTTTTTTTGTGATAAATCATGAAAATAATTTTTTTACATTGTGTATATATATATAATAAACTGGGATACACTTTATTTTAAGGTGACATAGTTGTATTGTACTTAAATAAGTACTGAGTAATATTAACAACTTGGTTTAGGGTTATAGTTACTTGTAATTATGCATAATTTACTGTTATTACTACAGTAAGTACATGTAGTAACGTAAAACGTCACCTTAAAATAAAGTGTTACCAAAAACCAAACTTGCAGATATAATATTATGAAATAAAAGTTCTCTTTCACATGTTTCTTAGTCCACTTTTAAAAGTTTTATACTTTTTTTGTCATCTTTAAAGAAGTATGCTTATTTTGATGTGCTTTCTTTAATACTAAAGCACATGTAAAGTACTTGATTGTAGTGTTTTTCAGTATTACATTTAAAGGTTTTAAAATTGCAACTTCATTACCAACATGTACAGTAATTGTAAATATATTTAAATACATGACACAAGTTTCAATAGAAATTGTTAAAGTGTATTTTAGTTAATCATAAATGCTTGTCAGTACATTCAGCAGTAAACTAAGATAATATAGAAGTATTTCTGAAATTGCATATAAAGATGTACTTAAGTATGTCAAAAAGCACTCTTAAATTCAAATAACTGCATTTAATATAAATGTAAACTATAATACATTTTGATTTAATTGCAAATAATGTGCAATTAATGCAGTTCGCACTTAAGTATATTCAGATAAAGTAGGGATGCACCGATATGAAAATTTTGGCCGATAACCGATAATTCTTTGTATTTGAAAACCGATAACCGATATATTGACCGATAAATCTAAATCCAAATTTTTATACAATTTTTAAGAGCCTGGTTATAAAAACAAAATTCTCACCATTAAAAGCAATGTCCCAAACACTCAATTATAATGTTCTCATTATAATATTACACAGCCTATATTTTCCTTTTTGAAGTGATTTCAATCATATTTCAAGCAATTTAAAACAAATCTGGTGCTTTGATATATCGGCCAAATTTTCTTATGATATATCGTCCGATACCGATATGGTGGGCGATATATCGTGCATCCCTAGTTAAAAGTGCATTATTTCCTTAATATGATTATTAAAAGTATGCTAAAGTAAAGTGATGCTTTTTCACAAGTGAACCGCTATCAGCACACTAAAAACCGTTCAGACCATCTTAGCAGCATCTCATGCATACTAGCTCTGAAGATGAAGATGTGCAGTATAAATGTGGTGTGGTGTTCCAGTTGCACAGATTTCTCTCAGATATGTGCTGTAACAGGTCAATGAGCCACCGCTGAAAATAGAGCAGGATTGTGTAATGCCTGCTTTAAGTCAATCAATAAACCTTCATCACTCACTGTAGAGATACTAAACATCATGCATAGCTCTAGAGACTGAAAGTGTGTTGTTGTCAACCTTAAACATCTCTGACCATGACCCTGTTTTTGACCTGAATAAAACCAATTCATTTATAAGGCAGACTCTTATGAATATGAATCAGCGTCTTATTTGCTCAAAGGTCAACAAAACACATTGATTTTAATATCTGCTTATAGGTTAATCCAGGATTAAACGGTGCGCTCACCTGGACTAAACTGTAATTTCATTATGGGTGTTTTAATCTAGTCAAAGTGCTGCCCGGTTTTGCTTATATAACACAAGTGCATGCTTTTTAACCCATTATCCACGAATGAAATGAGCGTTTGTACTTGTACAAGGGAGTTTATTTACCATTAGGGTGATGTTATTCTACACCTATGGTACATTATTTGCTGTAAAAATGATCTAGTGATGCTAAAAGTTTCCAGAGCATGTATGTACATTACTAAACAGTACATTTACATGGATATTTGCACATACCTGAGCAGGTTCCTCTAACATAAGAATCCTGATTAACTGGTTAACAGGTTTAAATTCATGCAAGCTTTTAAGTGGTGTTATTTTAAAAGCTTGCCCCCCCCCCCCTCCCCAAAAATGGCTGTTCAAAATCAAGGCATTGAGCGCAATGGACAGTCTCCGGTTCGGATGAATGTTTCCTATACAACTGAATGACAGGCCAGCCGGTGATTTTGGACTATACGCTCCGAAAATATAAGCCCATTAAACTGCAAACGTCCACCAAGGAGATGCCGAGTATTAAGGCGGAACGAAAAGGACAGATTATATGTGAACGTATAGGTTTCTGCTATATGCGTTGCTGTCCGAGAGTCCGCGCACCAGCTGCGGCCTCGTCTCGCGTCCTCTCAGGCGGACACCTGTCCAACATCTGCGAGTCTCAAGGTCTCGTTTAGTTCTTTCTGTGCTGGTTATTCGTATCAGACACTAGCTGAGTTTGTTTTCGCCGTCTAGAATCGTCCTCGACCGGCGCCGCGCGCTCCCAGCGCGTCTCCGGCTGCGCGTCTCCGGCGGCGAGGGTCTGGTGATCTCTTCGCGAAGACTCTGTCTGACTGTCTGAGCTCTCTGTAGGCATAGTATATGTGTAGAAATCCCCGGACTGGGACTGCGCACTTTTGGAGAGCGACCTTGCCGTCCGGTTGGAGCCGGTGGCGTTTAAATGGATCAGATCCACCAGCGTGCTGTTGCTTTGCGTCCCGTTGCTGTGCGCGGGGATTTTGCCCGACGTGGGGTCGGGTTTTGTACTGTTGGTACTGGGAGCACCGGCCGGTTTCCATATGAGGCTGTAGTAGATGGCCAGGATGATCGCAGCCAGAGACACGGACAAAACATAGGCGAACACGGTGGCCAGTCTTACCCACTTCTTATTGGTCTTTGCAGCCATCTTTGCCTTCTTGTCGCCGGTGTAGGTGGCCGGTTTGCCCCTCTCCATGTTGGGCATGTAGTCTCTGTCCCGATTGACTCGGTTTTTTCCTCGATGCTCCACGACCCCGTCCGTCTTGAATGATGTTGGTGACCAGACCCTTTAAAACCCTTGGATTGCGGTTAAATCGATTCACTTTCGTCCATGGCGCGTGAAATGTCTCAAAAATCCATCAGGATCATGTTGCACCTCGATGTGGATGATGTTGTTGATGATGATGATGATGCTGATGCTTCTGGTGTTTTCCAGCATCCACTGCAGCTTTTTTCCCAAAGGCAGAGATGTTTCTGATCCAAATATCATGGGATGGATTAGAGAGGCTTGAAAATGATGAGACGGATCATACTGTATGTGTGTGTGTGTGAGTGTGTGTGTGTATGTGTGTGTGTGTTATTCAACTGAAGAAGAGGCTTCATCAGCTAAAAATACAGGAGAGGAGGAGGAGGAGGAGACTCTTAAAGGAGCAGCAGAGAGTGAAGAGAGAAAACACATGATGATCATCAGTTCATTCAACATCTGGTAACACTATAATAACTTTCATCAAAATGCATTAAATCTAATGCTTGTCTGTATATATATATATATATATATATATATATATATATATATATATATATATATATATATATATATATATATACAGTCAAACCAAAATTTATTCTGACACCTTGAACATTTCATTCATTAATACAGTTTATTCACTAAAAAATGGTAATAAAATATGACAAGATCTCAGAGTTAAACTGTGTCAGAAAAAAAATTAATCTTAATTATGTCGAGTGAGTGAGTTTATTACCTGCATTCAGATTTAGCATTTTCCTTCAGGTCAGTGCTATGTTCATAATAAAAAATCTGTTTAAATGTCGCTGCGATATCTTGTCCTTTTAACATTTAAGGGGTTTTCCGTGACTGACAGCGCTAATCAAAGCATTTGTCAGTTGCGTCTTGTTCCGTGTTCACAACATTTCAGTCTTTTCAATGTAAAAGTCTTCTCTACTGATTGACACACTCATAAACACAGTCTTTGCCGCCATCTAATGGCGTAATATTGTAACTTCTGTTGCTGTTCACGGTCAGGGATTATTTTTTTCTGGCGGAAGGAAGGCTTTTAGTGATTTTACTTTATGAAAGTTGTGTTGATACATATTTTTGGCTTTAATATTTGTATTTTGTGGTAACTGTTGTATAAAAGCAATAAGGTACTTGAGGCTAGTGCTGTATCGTGAATAAATCACGGCTGAAGGAGTTACTCCATTTCACGTCGTGCCTAACAACACACTTCAGCCGCGACTTATTCACAAGCACAGCCTCTCATACACACACACACACACACTAGTGTATATATATATATATATATATATATTAGGGCTGTTCAACGATAATCGCGATTATTGTGTACAAAATAAGAGTCTGTGTTTATGTAATATATGTGTGTTTGTTTTGTGTATAATTATTATGTATATAAAAAGACACACACATACATGTATATATTTAAGAAAAATATGCATGTATGTATAAATATATGCATATATTTATATTTGTATATATTTATATAATATATAAATGTAAATATTTTTATAGAAATATAAGATATTTTTCTTAAATCTATACATGAATGTATGTTTATTTATATATACATAATAATTATACACAAAACAAACACACATATATTACGTAAACACAGACTCTTATTTTGTACACGATAATTGCGATTATCGTTGAACAGCCCTATATATTAGACAATATTATATTATAAAAATATTGTATCAAAAATAATATATTATATTTTAACTGTATCAACCATTATGCATTAATGTATCATAAATATATTAATGCATTAATGTAAATTACAGTCATAAATATAGTCATAAATAAATTACATAAAGATGTAATATTTTTCATATAAAAATTAGAACTAGATTTTACAGTTTATATATTACATTTATTGTTCTAATTTGAATATATATGTATGTGTATGTGTGTGTGTGTGTGTGTGTGTGTGTGTGTATATATATATATATATATATATATATTAAATTAAAGATTTTTGTATTATAAAACAGAATATATTATTAGTAGTAGTATTAAAAGCATCTGCTAAATAATTAGAGGATATATGTTTTTTTTTTTTATATTATATGAATTAGAACACAGTATGTATTAGATCTATATTTAATATTGATATATGAAATATTCTCACTTTGGACAAAACAAAAACATCCTGTATCAAAGTCATCAAAGTAGCATTAATGATATTTCTATTTGAATGTACATTAATTAATGATCTGTTAAGCATATGATGCAATAATACAAATAAGAAAATGTTATAATATTCATGATATCATATTCATCCACATCATTACTGTCATATAGAAATGTTATGACTATGAGCTTTTGTTAAATAATGAATCATTTCTAAATGTGCAATGAATATTTGATATCAGCTGAGGAGGGCTTCTGATTACAACTTATACATCCATTAAAAATAAATGATCTCCTACATTATGCATATTGTTATTGTATGTTTAAAGTGTTCTGTGTTATTATAGTTCAATAAAACTATTAAAATAAACATTAACTTTGTAATAATGTACTGTAACTAAAACTGAAATAAAAATAATAAAAACTATATAGACATAAAAAAAATAACAAAACCTAATAAAAATGACAAAAACACACAACAAAATTACTAAAATTAAAATAAAAACTAAAAACTAATTATCTCTATTTTTCACTCTATTATTATAAAAATAATATTTTTTTTAAGATTTATGCAATTAATAGTAAAATTGCATAAAATTGAATTGAATAATCCTTACTATATTTATTGAATAATTGATTAAGAATTCAGTTATTCAATTAAAATATGTAAGGATTATTCAATTCAATTTTATGCAATTTTACTATTAATTAAATTGCATAAATTAAAAAAAAAAGGGTTTTTTTGAGTGAATAATACTAAAATAACACACTTTTGTTTTGTGATAAATTCTTTGCTTTCCTCATTTTGGATAAAAGCTAACAGAATAAACATTTGCAGTGGATGTAAATGTATCTTTGATTAAACATGAAATTGCATTTCTCTCAAGCATCTTCATTTCTACGGCCTACACATGCATTATCATTTCTGTCTGATAATAGTCAGCTGCTCTGAGCCGTTCACATGATTCACTCTGACATTTGACAGGTAACCCCTCTCTCTCTCTCTCTCTCTCTCTCAGGGAGGGTCAGGATGTGTGCCGTCTGTCCTCTAATGGCACAGAACCCTGGATCAACACCACATCTCCTGGAGGTGCTGCTGCTGGATCAGCCAATCAGATTTAGAGTTTGGAATTCTGCACCATAATGTCTTGCTCTGATTGGCTGTCTGGTAAGAACCAATCGCTGACATCCAGCACTGATAGTGTGACCTCAGCTCACAGAGGTCATGCTTTAGAGAATGGATTGGATAGTTCATAAAGGTGCATGTTTATATCTGACACAAATTTTGATTATTTATTACAACATTTGTGTGTGTGTGTGTGTGTGTGTGTGTGTGTGTGTGTGTGTGTGTGTGTGTGTGTGTGTGTGTGTGAACTTGTATTTATTACTTTGT